>NC_029793.2:83346361-83378155 GCF_000816755.2 Arachis ipaensis | reverse complement strand
TAGCTAAGGGCATGGGTGAGAGTGTTTTTGATGGAATAAGAGGTGTTGAAGGTATGAGCATTGGAATGTGAAAGGGTACGGACTAGGAACCACTTACATAGAAAAGTAATGAGTAAATGAAAGGTGTGGATTGATGGTATAGTCTAATAATGAACGGATGGGGTTTAGTATGGGATGGGCACAAGGATCATCACTTTTATGATGGGGTTGGTTCGGTTTCCAAGCGTGTTATTCCTCCAATGTTGCATGGCAACATTTCCCAATGTATTCCCCTTGAAGACATGTGTATAGTCCCCGTTTTTGAAGTGGCCGAACCCTCCTTCTTTAATTGTCCCATCAATTCCTTCCAATCTTCCCTTCATTTCTCCTACAAGATAAAAGGAATGTAACTCATGAATTTTAGATAGTGGCGGAAAAAATTAAAAAATGGGATAATTACTTTTTAAAATTTTTCTTTTTAACTAACTGAGTGCTATTCATGAATGCAAACCAACTGACTATTTAACTGTCCATGTATGCAACATTGGTGACACCAAACTTAGTTTGTGGCCATGTGGTGTAAAAAGATTTGTTCAAGGTTCTAAGAGTAACATGATATGAATTGCATTTATGTTCTCTTAGTGTGCTTTGAACCCCAAACTTGTTCTTCACTATATGTTACATACAAGGATTCATTTAAGTGTATGACAAAGTTGATTTGGAATTCATGAACCTTGCTTTATTAACTACTTTAAAAGCATATAAAACATGGGTTGCCTCCCATGAAGCGCTCCTTTAGCGTCCCTAGCTTGACGTTCTGCCTTTGTCAGGGTGGTTGGTAATGCTTCAAATCTTCTCCCCTTGCAGTGAATCTATCTCCATTGGCTTCATTAAGGATCTCTACATGTTCTAAGGAGAGAATTCTGCTGATGGTGAAAACTTTAGGCAGCTGAGATGGGATGGTGGGGAGATGAGGTGGAATAGCTGGGAGATGAGCTGAGATCACTTTATCCCCTGGAGAGAAATCCTCTGTAAGGATCTTTTTGTTCCTCCATCCCCTTGGTGCCTTATTCCTTGTTTCTTTAAATGTTACCCTGCTCTTTGTCGCCTCCTTTCCCAGGGAAATTTTGTTGCTGGTCTCATATGACTCTGGTGGGTTTGGCTCCTCTTGGGTTTCCTTTAGCTGTTGCGCTGCACCTTCTGACTATTTTGTTTACCAACCAAAGGGATTCTAGGGTGTACTGTTTGTGCTTCGGTGCTTGTTTCTTTCACGAGTGCATCATTGTGATCTTCCCTTTGATCTTCCCTTGGTTCTTTGTTTTCTTGATCTGCTTCTTTTGAGGGTTTCAAGACATTGAATGCGAGTTGTTCATCATGTATCCTCAGTATTAGCTCTCCTCGCTCCACATCTATAAGTGCTCTGGCTGTGGCTAGGAATGGTCTTCCCAATATGATTGGGTGGAGGTGACTCTCTTCCATTTCCAATATGACAAAGTCTGTGGGAAGGAAGTAATTTCCAACCTTTACCAACACGTTTTCAACCACTTCTATTGCTTGTTTTTGACTTTTGTCAGCCAGCTTGATGACTACGTCTGTGGGCGTTAGCTCATTGATCTGCAGCTTCTTCATGAGGGATAAAGGCATTAAGTTGATGCTTGCTCCCAAGTCACAGAGTCCTTTACCAAACCTTGTTTCTCTTATGGTACAGGGGATGTGAAAACTCCCTGGATCATTCCTTTTTGTAGGCAACTCTAGTTGAATGAGAGCACTGCACTCCTTATTAAGTTTTGGTTTCTTGGTTACCCTCTTCCTGCTTCTCTGTTGAAGTATCTCCAGAGTGTTCTAAGGGTTCGTTCAGCTCTTCCTCAGTCTCCTTATCACTTATAGTGACCATCTTGCATTCTTCCCATCTCACTTTCTTTGCTTCACCTCTCGGGTTTTTTTCTGTCACTTGGTAAACTGTCAGTAGGTTTGGGAATCTTCTCAGAGACGTATCCCACTTGAAATTCCAGCCTCTTGATGGTGTCTCCCTGGTTTTTGATATTGGCCCGCACCTCCTCCTTGAACACCTTGTTATCTTGGATTTCCTTACATATGCCTTCAAGTAGAGTCTCGATTCTGGAGAGTCTATCTTCGGATGATGGTAAGCTGAGATTGGAGGGATGAGAAGGGCCATTTTGGTTTTGATATGGATATTGAGAGGTATTGTTAGGTGGGTGCTGATATGATCTCTGTGTGGAATGTTGGTGAGCTGCATTGTTGTTGGGGTTGTGACGTCTCTGATCTTGGCCTTGATCTTGTTGATTTCTCCACCCAAAGTTCGGGTGGTTCCTCCAACCCAGATTATAAGTTTTGGAGTATGGATCATGGGTCTGCCTAGGTCAGTTCCCAATGTAGTTGGCTTGCTCCTGATTACTTTCATCCTCTGCATTCGCTCCTTCTTGAGCTGCTGATGAGGTGGTGACTGCTGCCACCTGGTTCCTTTCTATCTTCTTGGTAAGATCAGCCAGCTGCTTGGTGATCATCTTGTTTTGAGCAAGAAGTGCATCCACGTTGTTCAGCTTCATCACTCCTCTAGTATTCCCCCTTTCAGAAGCATAGAACTAATCATTCTCAGCTACAGTCTTAATGACATCTATGGCTTCTTCAATAGTCTTCTTCTTATTCTCAGCTACTGCCTTCTTTGATTCATAAGAAAGACCCTCATAGAAAATATGAACTGCACCCATTTATTGAACATGTCTGGTGGGCACCTTCTTGTCAAGTCCTTAAACCTCTCCCATGCTTCATAGAGGGTTTCACCATCTTGTTGCCTGAATGTTTGTACTTCAGCTCTCAACCTGTTAATTCTCTGAGGAGGGTAGAATCTCGCCAAGAATTTTTTTCACCACATCTTCCCAGGTTGTTAAACTCTCCTTCGGGAAAGATTCCAGCCATTTAGATGCTTTGTCCTTGAGTGAAAAGGGGAACAAAAGCAATCTATAGGTGTCAGGATGAACACCATTCGACTTCACAGTATCACATATCCTTAGGAAGGTGGTGAGATGTTGATCGGGGTCTTCTTAGACACTTCCTCCGAATGAACAGTTGTTCTGAACAAGGGTGATGAGCTGTGGCTTTAGTTCAAAGTTATTGGCATGTATGGTTGGCTTTTGGATGCTACTTCTGTAATTTCCTGGGTTTGGATTGATATAAAAGCCTAGAACTCTTCTCTCTTGCCTAGTATGATTTGCTAGAGCTTCTCTGCCATGGTTGTGAGCCTCTTCTTCATGGTGGTTCTCCATATTCTCCTCTATGTTTGGTTCAAAATACTCCTCCTCTTCTTCAGTACCAACGACTCTCTTTCCTCTTGCTTCCCTCCTTATTCTAAGGAAGGTCCTCTCAGGTTCAGAATCAAAGGAAGCTGAAGCCCCGCTTCTTCTACCTGTCATACATCCAACAGAGCAAAAAGCAGGAAAGAGAATTGATGGAGAAGTTACTCCTATTAGGGGTGCTGTTAGTGTGAGTGATGCAATATATCAAACAGTTAGTGGGTTAGTGAACTGAATTGTAAAAAAAAAAATTGAAGATAACACCACAAATGGGTAAGGGGTAAAGGAAAGAAAATAACTAAAACTGAAAGTAAATCACTCAAATGAAATTAAACAAAACAAAAGAAAAATGCTCTATCTAGTTATCCACTAATTTAATCATTGTTGATTTGATAAACCCCGATTTTGTGATTTATCTTGTGCTTAATTTGGGGGATTTCATCACCTTTTCTCACATTTATTCAATGAAATAGCATGATTTTGTAATTCTCCCTTGATTTGTGCTTAAATGTGAAAACATGCTTTTTAGGCCTTAAAATAGCTAAATTTAATCCACTTTAATTCCATTCGATACCTTGATATGTTTGTTGAGTGATTTCAGGTTCATAAGGCAAGTATTGGATGGACGAAGTGAGGAGAAAAGCATGCAAAGTGGGAGAACTCATGAAGAAATGAAGGAACCATAAAGCTGTCAAGCCTGACCTCTTCGCACTCAATCGACCATAACTTGAGCTACAGAGGTCCAAATGAGGCGGTTCTAGTTGCGTTGGAAAGCTAACATCTGGGGCTTCAAATTGATATAACATTTGCAATATGTTGCCTGATTCATAGGGGCTCGCACGCGCCATGTATGCGCGCATGCCGATGCTATCTGTGGCCCACTAAAGTGAAGTCCCCCCCCAGCGATTTCTGAAGCATTTTGGGCCCAATCCAACACATTTCTGATGCTATTGAACCCAAGAATTGAGGGAGGAATGAACCAAGTAGTCATAGTTTAGCTTTTATCATGTTTTAGGGGTAGAATTCTAGAGAGAGAGGCTCTCACCTCTCTCTAGATTTTAGGGTAGTTTTAGTTAATTCTTCTTGGATCCAAGTTATAATTCTTGTTTTGATTTAGTTTTCCTTCTTAATTTCTTGTATTACATCTTTGCTCTTCTAGTTTTACTTGTTCATTTCCCTTATTTTGTTACTTTTATTTTGATGAACCATTGTTGAATCTTAATTTTCTTTAATGCAATTTTATGTTTCTATGTTCTTTTATGTTGATCTTGATTGTTATTATTGATTTCTTGCAATTGGTAGTTGGTAGATTTATTATTCTTGCACTTTTATTATGCTTTCCTTTATTACCCACCAAGTGTTTGACAAAATACTTGGTTGGGCTTTAGAGTAGATTTTGAGCATTCTTGGCTTGGAAAGAGTAATTGGGCAATCTTGAGTCATGGAAACCCAACTTATGTTGGTGATCTAGAGTTGTTAGCTAATATTGTTTCCATTGACGCTAATCTTTTGCTAATTTAATTAGTAAGTTGATTAGGACTTTTGGATTGAGATTAGCTAGTCTTATTAGACTTTCTCTCATGGAAGATAATATGATACCTTCTTCCAATGTTGGAGATGACGTAATAAGATAAATTCTTGTTATTATTATGGTATGATTGATTAGTCTTATTTGACTTTCTCCCTATTTGTTGGAGTTGACTAAATAAGATGAATTAATCATTGCATGACTAGGATAGAAAGCCTATGATCTCAACACTTGCCATGAATGTCTCTCTTTATTACTTGCTTTCTTTAGTTACCTGTTTGATTTACTTTTCTTGTCATTTATTTTGTTGCCCCTCTTATCAACCAAAAACCCCCTTTACCCCTTCATAGCCAATAATCATTCACTTCATTGCAATTCCTTGTGAGACGACCCAGAGTCTAAATACTTCGGTTAATTTTCATTGGGGTTTGTACATGTGACAACTCAAATTTTTTGATTGGGAGGATTGTTTGTTAGTGTAGAACTATGCTTGCAACGAGAATTCAATTGAGAAATTCTATATCAACAAAAGTTCACACATCAAAATGGCGCTGATGCCGGGGAGTTGCCATGGTGTTATATTATTGGCTATTGTGAATATTGTGAATATGTTTGTCTTTTGCTTATTGTTAGTTTTAGTTAGCTTTAAGACTTTGTTGCTTATTTTTGTTAGATTTTATTTTTATTTGCTATCATGAATTCTCATCCTCACTTTGGCTATGAGTTTGGCTCAAATTATGTTGTAGGAAATGGGAACTACAATGAGGATGTGCATCAAGGATGGAACAATCAAAGGTGGGAGGAGCCTCAAAGGATTGATCACCCTTCTTGGCAACAACCCCCTCCGGTTTCTTATAGGTATAACTCCAATCCTAATGCATATCAATCTAATGGATGTGGTAACCCTTATTGTAATTGTCAACAACCACCACCACATGCCTATGAACCACCCCCTCAACATGACTTTGAACCACCTTACTCACAAGCCCCCTACCACCAAACACCTCATTATGACCCTAATCCTTATCCACCATACCGACCACCTTATGAACCATATGAACCACACATGAAACCACCACCATTCCAACACAATTACTCTCAAGAACCACCTCAATATACACCGCCTCCATACCCTTACCAAGATGAACCAACTTCCAATTATGAAACCTCCTTCCCAAACAATAAACCTTCTTTTTCTACACCACCTCCAATAGATGATCCTCTCCAAGAATGTGTTAGTTCTTACATTCGAAGGCAAAAAGAGAACCAAAAGGAGTTTAAGGAGCTAGAAGCCAAGATGGCTATCCTAGCGGAAGCCGTTAGCAATATGGTCTCCTCCCGCCTAAGCCTATGCGATCAAGGAACTCCCATTGTTGAATGTGGAGTAGCAATCAAGGAGCATAGTGAGGGAGTGAGTTTAGAGCTTTAAGGTGTAGAAGAAGGGGTGAAACAAGGATTGCCACAAGGGGAGGAAGTTAAGACAATTGAGCCGGAAGAAGTGGTTGAAGCCTTTGAAGAGGTTGACCAAGAGATGGATTCAATCATTGAAGAATTCTTATGTACAATTGAATCCTCTCAAATTGGGTTTGACATAGAAGGTAAGGAAGAAGATACCTCACCTTCTATACCCTTGGTAAGCAATGAAGAAGAGATTGAATTGGAAGAAAGCTACCAAGCGGAGGAGGTTGAGCAAGAAGCAAGATCCATCATTGAAGATGATTCTACACCAACTAATGAGTCTTTTAGAATTGATGAATCTCCTTCATTGTGTTGTGAAATTGATGACAAGGAGGACCGTGCACAACCTCCAACACATGGTTTGAGCAATGAAGGGTGTATAGAAGAAGTTGGTGAGGAAGGAATTGAAATCGAAGAAGCTTGCAACGAGGTGGAAGATGCAAAGAAAGAGCACAAGGGAATGGATCTCACATTAGCTAAGTGTCGGGAAGTCCCCCTTCCTAAGTCACCATCCTACACAATATTCAAGTGCGTAAAATTCTTATCTCTAAGCTTTAATTTCCCACTTGAATATGGTTTGATTGAAAGTGATGGTCAACTTAGAGCTCTTTGTGAAATTAAGAGTAGGAGAGAGTTGTGTAGTGGTTGGAAATATCATTCTAGGTTTATTATGGTTGCTTCCTCAAAGTTTGATTGCAAGGTTTGGTGTGGAGCTAAATTGTATGGGTCTAGGAAGTTGTTTGGAGGCTTCTTTGAGAATTCCAAGGCTAAACTACCCAAGTGGAATCATGATAATCACTTTGAAGATGGGTGTCAAAACAAAGTGTGGGATCCCGGATCACACGAGAAGAATCAACTTTGGGAGCTCATGGTTTATAAAGAACTCCATCAAAGCTTGAAAATATTAACATTGAAGAATGGAGCTTATTGGAGATTCAAGCATTGGTGGATGTTCCAAGATGGTTACAAGCACAAGCCACCATAGGAGGAGCTCCCCATAAGTCCAACTTAAGGACAATAAACAAAAGTGCTAGGTGGGAGACACCCCACCATAGTAAACTCTTTCCACTCTCTTTTAGATTTGGTTAATAAGTGATTTGAGTTGCCATTATGGGTAGTTTTTGTTATTTTCTATACTCTTATACATTTTTCTTTGATTGATTGGTTGTTTCTTAGTTTGTTTTGATTAGTTTAGTTGTTGTTGAGTTGCATTTTGCTTGTAGTATAAGTTTTGTTTTTAGTGTGTTTAAAAATTTTTTAAAAACCAAAAAGATTTATTGTTGAATTTAATTTTGGTTATATTAGAATGCTTATAGATTAGGAGAATGCCCTGCTTAAAAAAAATTAAAATTAATTAAAAAAATTTATGTAACTTGTTTTCCCTTTTATTTTCTAAGTTTCTTATTTTAACATTGGTGTTAGATTACTCTTACTCAAAATTGTTGAGAATTCTTTGGATTATTTTGATGCTTCGTGACTTGTTTGGCATTAATTTTAATATTTGCTCTACACACAAGATTAGTGCTTTCGTCTTTCTTGACTCATGATCCCTTGTTTTTTATACCTCATCATCAGTGAGTTAGGATGGGACCAAGTGCTCTCATGCTTATCGCTAATCTTGTTTGTGTCAATTATTGATTAAGCTTGATGCAACGTGCTCTTCATGGCATGTACCCATGCTTTAACTTGTTCTTGCATCAAGTATTAGTTAATATGTCTTTGCTTGAATTGCTTTCTCACTCACATGTTGTAGCTACCATGTATTTGAGAACCATACTTTTATTTGGCATAGCCCCCGCCTATGTTCTAATTGCTTTCATATATTTGTTGTAGGCTTAATTTTCTTTCTTTTTCTCTCCTTTGAGGTTGGCCACCAAGAAGGAAAGGAATGGAAGGGCTTCTAAACGGGGCAACAAACAAGTTCACCCGCACAACCCTTTGAAGAAACTCATCAATTGTAGCAACCCGTCCACTTTACTCTTCTTTGCATGCACCGAGGATGGTGCAAATTTTTAAGTGTGGGGAGGTCGTCCGACCGACCTCCATGCGTAACAACTTCCTTTTTTTTAACACCAATTCTTAATTTTTGTCCTTGTTAGTTAGTTGTTGCATTGCATGATAGGTTGCATGCTAGTTAGAAATTGTACATATTTTACCACTTCTTTTTATGTTAGGACTACTTGGTTAGGGTGATGATTTCTTTTCCAAGAAACTGTTTTTAGGGCACCCTACCAATTTGAAAAAATTTTTTGTTGAACTTGCTTGAAGAATGTATTTTGGAACATGGTTTTTGAGCTAAGAACACAAGCATGTGATTTTTGAGCCTAATTGTATGGTTACATCATATAACCACTTATTTTCATTCTTGTGTGCATTATTCTCTTTCTATGATTGTAATCTTTGATTTGTTTGATTCTATATGTCTATTATTCCATGTATACGTGCATTTATATGATTGAGGCCATCATTTCATTTAGCTCACCTATCCAAATAGCTTACCTTTCATCAACCATTGTTAGCCACTTTTGAGCCTATTTAATCCCTTTTGTTCTTAATTGTAGCACATCACTGCCCATAAGCAAAAAACAATAAATGTCCTTAATTTGGATCTTTGATTAGCTTAGGCTAGTGAGGGTGTGTATCATTTGGGTATGGAAAACTTGGGACATTGGTTGAGGTAAAAGTGTAATTTTTATTTTTATTAAAAATATTGGAAATTGGGTACATATTCATGCACCATATGTAAAACTATATGCATTGATATGTTTAACAAAATACTTGGTTAGGCTTTAGGGTAGATTTTGAGCATTTTTGGCTTGGAAAGAGTAATTGGGCAATCTTGAGTCATGAAAACCCAACTTATGTTGGTGATCTAGAGTTGTTAGCTAATATTGTTTTCATTGACGCTAATCTTTTGCTAATTTAATTAGTAAGTTGATTAGGACTTTTGGATTGAGATTAGCTAGTCTTATTAGACTTTCTCTCATGGAAGATAATATAATACCTTCTTCCAATGTTGGAGATGACGTAATAAGATAAATTCTTGTTATTATTATGGTATGATTGATTAGTCTTGTTTGACTTTCTCCCTATTTGTTGGAGTTGACTAAATAAGATGAATTAATCATTCCATGACTAGGATAGAAAGCTTATGATCTCAACACTTGCCATGAATGTCTCTCTTTATTACTTCCTTTCTTTAGTTACTTGTTTGATTTACTTTTCTTGTCATTTATTTTGTTGCCCCTCTTATCAACCAAAAACCCCCTTTACCCCTTCATAGCTAATAATCATTCACTTCATTGCAATTCCTTGTGAGACGACCCGGAGTCTAAATACTTTGGTTAATTTTCATTGGGGTTTGTACATGTGACAACTCAAATCTTTTGAATTGGAGGATTGTTTGTTGGTGTAGAACTATACTTGTAACAAGAATTCAATTGAGAAATTCTATATCAACAAAAGTTCACACATCAAAATGACATTTTGATGAACGAATTCTTGACGGTTTAGAATTTATCTAATGGAGTCTCGTTGTAAAGTATAGTTTCTAAACCAAACAATAGTCCTTTCATGCAAAAATTTGGTTGTCACATGTACAAACCCCAAATAAGAATTAACCAAAGTATTTAGACTCCGGGTCGTCTCACAAGGAATTGCAATGAAGTGAATGATTATTGGCTATGAAGGGGTAAAGGGGGTTTTGATTGATAAGAGGGCAAGAAATTAAATGACAATAAAGTAAAATGAGCAATTAAAGAAAGCAATTAATAAAGAGAGACATTCATGGCAAAGATTGAGATCATAGGCTTTCTATCCTAGTCATGCAATGATTAATTCATCTTATTTAGTCAACTCCGACACATAGGGAGAAAGTCAAACAAGACTAATCAATCATACCACAATAATAAACAAGAATTTATCTTATTACGTCATCTCCAACATTGGAAGAAGATATAGGTTATCTTCCATGAGAGAAAGTCTAACAAGACTAGCTAATCTCAATCCAAAAGTCCTAATCAACTTACTAATTGAATTAGCAAAAGATTAGCGTCAATGGAAACAATATTAGCTAACAACTCTAGATCACCAACATAAGTTGGGTTTTCATGACTCAAGATTGCCCAATTACTCTTTCCAAGCCAAGAATGCTCAAAATCTACTCTAAAGCCCAACCAAGCATTGTGTCAAACACTTGGTGGGTAATAAAGGAAAGCATAATAAATGGCAAGAAATAGTAAAATCTATCAACTACCAATTGTAAGGAAAGTAAATCAACAACTCAAATCATCAATAAAAGAAACATCAACATCAAATTTCATTCAATGTAAACAAGATCTAACATGAGCATCCATAAACATAAAAAGAAAGCATAAAAGTAAAATTAACATAAAACTAAGAATAATAGAATGGTAGAAACAAGAAATCATAAAGGAAATAAGATGAGAACATTAATCAAAACCTAGATCTAAGATGGAATTAACCTAACCTAATTCTAGAGAGAAGATGGAGCTTCTCTCTCTAGAAACTAACCTACATGATGATATACTACCAAACAATTGCTCCCCCCTTACCCAAGCTTGAATTCTGCATGAAATAGCATCAGAAATGGGTTGGATTGGGCCCAAAATGAGCTGCAAAATCGCTGGGGGCGATTTTATTAAAGTGGACCCACGGGCAGAATCGGCGCGCACGCGTCCCCTGAGCGCGAACTAACATATGACAAATTTTAAATCATTTCAGAGCCCCGGATGTTAGCTTTCCAAAGCAACTAGAACCGCCTCATTTGGACCTCTGTAGCTCACGTTATGGTCGATTGAGTGCGGAGAGGTCAGACTTGACAGCTTTACAGTTCCTTCATTTCTTCATGAGTTCTCCCACTTTGCATGCTTCTCTCCTCACTTCTTCCATCCAATACTTGCCTTATGAACATGAAATTACTCAACAAACACATCAAGGCATCGAATGAAATTAAAGTGAATTAAAATCACCAATTTTAGGGCCTAAAAAGCATGTTTTCACATTTAACCACAAATCAAGGGAGAATTGCAAAACCATGCTATTTCATGGAATAAATGTGAGAAAAGGTGATAAAATCCCCCAAATTAAGCACAAGATAAACCACAAAATCAGGTTTTATCATGATACAAAATCAATTCCCGGTAACGGCGCCATAAACTTGATGCACGGAAACTTGTCTCTCAACAAATTTCTCTTCGGCAAGTATACCGAATTATCATCAAGTAAAAACTCACAATAGAGTGAGGTCGAATCCCACAGGGATTGATTGGTCAAGCAACTTTAATCAGAGGAATGTTCTAGTTGAGCTAAGCAAAAATTGAGTTGAGATTTGCAGAAAAGTAAATGGCGGGAAAGTAAATAATAGAAAATGTAATTGCTGGAAGTAAATGGCAGAATGTAAATGACGGAAAGTAAATTGCAGAATCTTAAACGGGGGTTTGGGGAAATGAACATAAAAGTAAATGGCAGAAAGTAAAGAGAATGGGTAAGATCAGAAATGGGGGATTCATTGGGCTCAGGAGATGTTGTATTCTTCGGATCAAGTTCATTCTCATCTCTTCCTCAATCAATGCATTCATTGATCTCCTTGGCAATCTTAAGTGATTGGATTCCAATTCCTTTGTAATTCAATCTCTCAAATCTTGATCAATAGCCAATTCCTTGGTCTAATTGCTCATGAGAAGAGATGAAGTATGGTCACAGATTATACCACATGTATTCCCAAATCAAAGTGTTGGTAGGATTATATGTCACTATATCCATCCAAACCCCAATTTGGTCCAACATGAGAAAGTATTTCTAGCATGATCTCTTCATTCCTCTTCCAAGGTTCCGAAGAGATCCAAGTATGAATAGACTCTTTTCTAAGACAACTACCCAATTGGATGAAGATTGAAAGCCTTCTAGTAAAATCAAGAGAAAAGAAAGAAGAAGAATATTGAAAACTATTATTGATCCATCAAATTATAACAGAGCTCCCTAACCCAATGAAAAGAGGTTTAGTTGTTCATAGCTCTGGAAATGGAAGAAGATAAAGAAGAATGCATTCTCAAATTAACTAGAAATTACAGAAAAAGTAAAATATACAGAGTGTAGTTCTCCAAAATGCTCAGGCTCCTTTACTAGTTCAAAACTACTCCTATATATACTACTCTTCTGATCTTCTAGTTGGCTCTTCAAGTCTTGGATATAGGCCTTCGATCTTAAGTTGAAGCAGTTACAATCTTCAGTGGGCTCAGCTTTGCTTGCAGAAAAGTGTGAGTTAGGCATGGACGTTAGTTAGGACGTTAGTGATGTTAACGTTAAGTGAAAATGTGGGTTCGAGAACGTTAGTGACGATCACCTTTTTCACTAACGTTCCAAACCAACAACGATCCACGTTAACTTCAACGTTAGTGGCACTAACGTGACCACTAACGTTGCCTCTTGGTCCTTCACAAACGTTATTGGCATTCACCTTTTCCAATAACGTTGCTAATTGCCTCTTTTCCCCGCGTTAGAGTTCACGTTAGTATAACTAACGTGACCCTTAACGTGGGCATGCCTAAGCTTCGAGAATGTTAGTGACACTTACCTTTGTCACTAACGCTCCAAACGCCCCTCCTTCCCACGTTAGAGTTCACGTTAATTAGATTAACATGGCCATTAACGTGGTGGTAATTGCCATTTCCAACGTTAGGGACAAAGGTGAGTGTCACTAACGTTGGCCTATCACTCCTTGCTCTACGTTACCCGACCACTAACGTGGGCAATGTTGGCCTAGTCCAACGTTAGTGACAAAGGTGAGTGTCACTAACGTTGGCAATTTCTTCCTCCTCCCACGTTAGTGTTCACGTTAATTAGATTAATGTGGCTCTTAACGTGGCTTATGTATGGCCTTTTGGAACGTTAGTGGTGTTTACTTTTACCACTAATGTTGGAGCTCCTCTTTTCTTTCCACGTTAGCTCCCATGTTAATGTAATTAACGTGGCAACTAATATGGGCTATGATGGCTTTCGAAGGCATTATTGGCGATCACTTTTCTCATTAACGCCACAAGCTTATGCCCATTTCACGTTAGTGGTCACGTTAATTAGACTAACGTGGCTCTTCCTTGCTTCTTTTGTCCTGAAATCAAGCAAATAAAGTGCATTAAAGCTCTATTCCAAGTCATGAGATCATGCATTATCCAGTTTGTCATTCAATTCATGCATAATTCTCATGAAATCATGTAAAGTTCACAATGTTTGCTTGAATCAAGATGTAAGTGTATTTCTACCCAAAACTTGCTTATTTACTAAGAAAATGCATGAAACTACCCTAAAACAGTAAAGAAAAGGTCAGTGAAACTGGCCAAAATGCCCTGGCATCACAACACCAAACTTAAAGCTTGCTTATCCCTAAGCAAGTACTGAAACATCAGAATGATGAATGAAAGATCGAGAGAAACAAGTTCTTATTATAGAAGTAAAGCACTTGGTTTATGGGGTTTCATGCATAACAACTTAGGTTCATTCCTTTACTGGTTTCCAGGTCCTTATCATGCTCTTGAATACTTGCTTGATTGCATCCTATGAGATCCTTATTCTTTGATCCTCCCTTTTTTTTTCTCAGGGTTTATTGCATCCTTAGGCTAAGTGCTCTGTGAGGGGGCAACTCTTTGAAGTAAGCTTTCAGCCAACACTCCCGAACCAGTTGGTTCAAGGTGCTAGGTGTTGAAACACCCCTAAGGATTTACTCCCTCAAGTATCTCTCCCCCATACATGCACACCACAGGCACATGGTTTGTTATTTTCTTTCTTTGAGGCCTTGGTTTCCAGCACCTCTTTGGGTTGCTAAATGTTCTGTAGCGAAACTTGCTCTTGATAGTGGACTTTCAGCTGATAATCCCGGGTTAGTTAACCCAAGTTACCAAGTGATAAGGCACCCCTGAGAGCTTAGTCATCCAAGCATATCCTTTCCACAAGAGCACCACAGACATATGCCTCAGTATTCAAACCCTTGGTGCCTAGCCGTATTTCTTATTATTTTTCTTTCTTTTTCAAACTCTTATTGTTCTTTCTCTTTTTCTTATTAGGATCTTGTTGTTTGGCTAATCTCATAGGATGTGTTTCAAGCATGTAATTCAATACACATGAGTGCCCTCATACCTTATAGGTGATCCAACTTAGCTAATCTATTATCCCACCACAAACCTTGAGGACTTACTTCACCATATGAACCCCACTCTAGTTTCTTTCATTGAATTCAAGGGGCAAGCATACAAGTAAGTAGGATGAAAATGAAAATAGCTAACTTGGACCAGCACACATAGACTTAATAACTGAAAATGCTAAAGACAAAATTGAAAATTCCTAAGCTACTATGGAAGCATGTTCTATTTCATACATGATTTTCCTTATTTAGACTTGAAAAAGATAAAACGAAGAGGGAACTCCACCACCTTTTACTCATCGGGATGCCCATACTCTCTCTCTTGTTTGTCCTCTTTGTGTCCACTTGTGTTTCCTTGTATCCATGTCGTTCTGGCTCTTTTCCAATCCTCAAGTGCTTTCCTTACTGATTCATGACTCCTTTCGACTCTTTCTCTTTATTCTCGCGCTAATTCATCCTTCACCTCTTCATATCTTGTGATTCCCGGATGCAATATAGGCAGTTGTCTGACTAAGTATCCGAGCCTGGCTTGAGTGTTCACATGATATCCAGTCTCACTCATGTATACTCCTTCAGAGAATGCCCTGTGTTCGTCAAAGAGTTCTGCCTGTTCTCTTTGTTTCTGATGCATCTCATGTATGTGTGCACCTTGATGTGCTTGGATGTAGATTAGCTTTTGGATGGCTTCTTGTTGTTGATCTTACTTTTGATTCATCATTTGGAAAGATTCATCCCATTGTCTCCCTTGTTCCAGTTGCTGCTCCATCAATTGCTTTTGCCACTCCTCCTGTTGATTCATCCATCTGGAGAATGATTCTTCTTGGCGGTCCATCATTTGTAGTTGAAGCTCTTTCTATGCCCCTTGATTCTCCACGTATTGTCTAGATAAGCCATCAATGGCTTCCTGTAATTGGTGCATGTCCAAAGTGGCTGGGGCTTGCTCCTCTGGGTCTTGTCCTTCTACAACTTGATGGACTGTCCTCTTTCTTAGCCTTCATTGAGGTAGGGGAGATGTAACAGCATGAATCCGTTGAACATTAATTGAGATGCCAGCTTTTATCTATTCGGGGTTCTCATCTTCGAACACCACCCCACCCCTGTCACACAGACGGAAAATAGTGCTGGGGTAGCCTAACTTTCCCCCAGAATCACTTTTCTCAGCCATCTTCCTAATGCATTGGGCTATGAGTTCATGAACCTTGATCTCTCCCTCTTTAAGTATACATTGCACCATTGTTGCTCTCTTAAGATTCACCTCTGAGTTGTTTCCGGTGGGGAGGATGGATCTCCTTACAGTTTCGAACCACCCCTTTGCTTCGGGAGTGAGGTCCCCTCTCTTGATGAACTTGGGCTTCCTCTGGGAATCTCGTACCCAATCAGCTCCTTGTACATAAATATCTTGCAAAATATGGTCATAATTGGGACTGCTGTCTATTCTGGATTGATAGCTCTCTTCTGCGAATGGTATGGTTCGTAGCTTTAACACCCTCATGACGCTCATGGGACCAAAGTCCACTGTTGCTCCTCTTACAAAGCTTATATAGGACTCATCCGCCCTATCATACCTGACTGCGTTTGCATAAAATTCTCTCACAAGAGTTGCGTTTACTTTTGTGACCGGATCAGTGAGGAGCTCCCATCTTCTCTTTTCCACTTTCTCAGCGATTTTGGGGCACTCAGTTTTCTTGACTTGAAAGCCTAGCTCATATATGATCTCCTTATCATCCATCCACCCGAATTGCAATGCATGGTAAAAGGTTCTAAATTTCTTCTCATCGAAAGGGCGTTGCTCCATAGGCTCCTTCCCTTTTCTTCTTTTAGAGCTCGATGATGCCATGATTGGCCTTTGATTTTGTATTTGTAAAAGTGTGGATGGTTGAAAGAGTGTAGCTAAGGGAGTGGGTGAGAGTGTTTTTGATGGAATAAGAGGTGTTGAAAGTATGAGCATTGGAATGTAAAAGGGTACGGACTAGGAACCACTTATATAGAAAAGTAATGAGTAAATGAAAGGTGTGGATTGATGGTATAGTCTAATAATGAACAGATGGGGTTTAGTATGGGATGGGCACAATGGTTCGGTTTCCAAGCGTGTTATTCTTCCAATGTTGCATGGCAACATTTCCCAATGTATTCCCCTTGAAGACATGTGTATAGTCCCCATTTTTGAAGTGGCCGAACCCTCCTTCTTCAATTGTCCCATCAATTCCTTCCAATCTTCCCTTCATTTCTCCTACAAGATAAAAGGAATGTAAGTAATGAATTTTGGATAGTGACGGAAAAAATTACAAAATGGGATAACTACTTTTTAAAATTTTTGTTTTTAACTAACTGAGTGCTATTCATGAATGCAATCCAACTGACTATTTAACTGTCCATGTATGCAACATTGGTGACACCAAACTTAGTTTGTGGCCATGTGGTGTAAAAAGATTTTTCAAGGTTCTAAGAGTAACATGATATGAATTTCATTTATGTTCTCTTAGTGTGCCTTGAACACCAAACTTGTTCTTCACTATATGTTGCATACAAGGATTCATTTAAGTGTATGTCAAAGTTGATTTGGAATTCATGAACCTTGCATTATTAACTACTTTAAAAGCATATAAAACATAGGTTGCCTCTTGATAAACCACTATTTCATGGTTTATCTTGTACTCAATTGAGTGGTTTTTATCTACTCTTTAACCACTTATTCATACTATTTACATGGTTTTACATTTGCCTTCCTAATTATGTGCTTTGATTGAAAACATGTTTTTTTGGACTTATATTTGTTAATATTAATCCTCTCTTATTACCATTAGATGCCTTGATATGTGTGTTAAGTGCTTTCAGAGATTATAGGGCAAGAATGGCTCAGAGGATGGAAAGGAAGCATGCAAAAGTGGAAGGAATACAAGAAGTTGGAGAAATTGCTAAGCTGTCCAGCCTGACCTCTTCACACTGAAACGGCTATAACTTTAGCTACAGAGGTCCTAATGACGCGGTTTCAGTTGCGTTGGAAAGCTAACGTCCGGGGCTTTGATTTGATATATAATATGTCATAGTTGCTTTGACGCTAGGCGACGCAACCGCGTGAACCATGCGGCCGCGTCGCAGTGACGGAAATCCAGCGTGGTTGAATTCGAGACCAGCGAATTCTGGGCTGTTTCTGATCCAGTTTGCGGCCCAGAAAACACAGATTAGAGGCTATAAAGTGGGGGAATGTATCCATTCATGAGGAGGCTCTCATAATTCATAATTTTAGGAGTAGATGTGGTTTTTAGAGAGAGAGGTTCTCTACTCTCTCTTAGGATTAGGATTTAGGATTTCTCTTAGTTTTAGGAGTGACTCTCAATCCCAGGTTTAATATTCCTTTTACTTTATATTCCTCTTTTTACTTTCAGATGCTTCAATGCTTGTATTAGATATGTTGCCCAATTGGCTTATGAACTTTTCATGTTAAGATCTGCATATTTTATTTAATATTATTCGAGGTATTTTCAGATTTAAGATTGCTTTGCTTATATTGATGCTTTTAATTTAATTTAGATATTTTTCTCCCTTTTGGCTTTGGTCAAGTGATTGGTAGTACTTGAGTTATCAAACTCAGCAAGTGATTGAAATTAGCAGATTTTGCTTTAGCTAGGATTGCTCTAACACTAGTCTCTCCACAGGAGTTGACTAGGACTTGAGGATCAAGCTAATTAGTCCACTTGACTTAACTAAGTGGGATTAAGATTCAATTCTCATCACATCTGATAAGGATAACAAGGACATGATTTCCGGTTCTCATACCTTGCCAAGATTTTATTTTACAGTTATTTATTTATTTTTATTGCTCGAAAATATACCTGTGCGCATTGCCCAAACTTCCAAAACCCCCAATTTACAATCTTCATAACCAATAATAAGAACATACTTCCCTGAAATTCCTTGAGAAGACGACCCGAGGTTTAAATACTCGGTTATCAATTTTAAAGGGGTTTGTTACTTGTGACAACCAAAACGTTTGTATGAAAGGACTTTTGAAGGTTTAGAAACTATACTTGCAACGAGGATTTATCCGCAAATTTCTAGACCACGCAAAAGTTCTCTCATCAAAATGGCACCGTTGCCGGGGAATTGCAAACGTGTGCCTTATTATTGATTATTGTAAATATTTTATTTTTGCTTGTTTATTTGTTTTTATTTTTATTTTTGCTTTTTCTTAAGTTAAGAGGTTATTGGTTTTTATTTTAAAATTTTTATTTTATATTATCTTATTTCAAAAATCAAATTTCAAAATTTAAATTTAAAAATTTTTTTTCAAAATTCAAAATTCAAATTTCAAAATTTCAAAATTTCAAAATTCAAATTTCAAAATTTAATTTTCAAACTCAAAATTTAAATAACCTTTTAATTTAAATTTATTTTTATTTTTGTTTTTAATTTTTTATTTGCTACTATGAACTCTCACCCCTTTGGCTATGAGTCTGGTTACAATTATGTTGCAGGAAGAAAAAATTACAATGAGAACAGGCATCAAGGTTGGAACAATCAAAGATGGGAGGAGCCACAAGGATTTGATCAACCCTCATGGCAACAACCACCTCCAATGGACTATCAACAACCACCACCTTATGCCTATGAACCCTTTCCTCAACATAACTTTGAACTACCACACTCACAAGCCAACTACAACCATTCACCTCCATATAAACCTAACCCTCAACCACCATACCAACCACCTTATGAGCCATATGAACCATATATAGAACCACCCCAATTCCAATCCAATCACTTCCAATCACCACCACTTTCCTTTGTGTCATGTCCAAGTCCAGCAACCTGAGAAGTAGAGGTTCGCCTAACGGAAACAGTAATTAAATTTCAGACAAGCATTCGACAACTGGAGCAAGTATTAATTCAATGGGCTTCTAGACGCTCAAATATACAAGGGTCAACCACAGCCCCATGTGGACAATTTCATGAAGAGCGTAGCATGAAGGAGATACCAGAAACCCCAGTGGACAAGAAAGAGAATGAATTCGTACTAGAACAAGTAGAAGAGCTGTCATTGTTCAAGAAGAAGAGTTGGTTGAAGACTTAGGAGATGCAGAACCTCCATGGGAAAGTCAAGACATAGAGCCTCCTTCCAAGACGGTTGAAATTGATGCTGAGGAGGGTGTACAACCTCCAAGGTATATCATAGTTGAAGACTTGGAAGAGGTTGATCAAGAGATGGAAATTCAAGAAGAAGCACAACCTCCCATGCCCTTGGAAAGCAATGAAGAGGAGATTGAATTGAAAGAGAGCTACCAAGAGGAAGATGTTGAAATTGAAGAAGCTTGCAAAGAGGTGGTAATTATCAGAGAAGAGCACAAGGGAGTGGAGCTTGCAATTTCATTGAAAATACCTCCCCCTAAGTTGCCATCATCCTTCACAACATTCAAGTGGGTAAATTTCATATCCCTTAGCTTTCTAATTCCACTTGAATATGGGCTACTGGAGACGGATGGTCAACTTAGAGCTCTTTGTGACATTAAGAGTAAGAGGAAGATGGCCAGTGGTAAGAATTGTCCTGCAAGGTTCATCATGGTTGGAAGATTTAAGTTAAATGTAAAGGTTGGTATAGAGCTCAACTGAATGGGTCTAGGAAGTTGTTTGGACGCTTCAGTGAGAATTCTAAAGCTGAACCACCCGGATGGAATCATGATAATCAACTTGAAGACGGGTGTAAAAGTAAGGTTTGGGATCCTGGAATCTGTTCTGACATTTGTCACCCCGGGAGCCTAAGAATCTGTTTAAAGCTTCTTAAGGGCTTTACATGCTTAGTTTGGAACCCCGGAGGCTACTGGAAGTACAAACATTGGTGGGGATTCCTAGATTAGTACAAGCATAAACCACCATAACAGGGAGCTCACCAAATGTCCAACTTAAGGACTTTAACTAAAAGTGCTAGGTGGGAGACAACCCACCATGGTATGATCGTTCATTTTTCATTTTATTTGTTTTTAAGTTTTATTTTATTTTATTGAACCTGGAGTTTTGCATCACATTCATATTAACACTGCATTCTGCATCTTTTCAAATTAAATAAAAAAAAAAGAGAAGCGAGCACGCGACGCGACCGCATCAGCGACGCGTCCACGTCGCAAGGAGATGGGAGACAATATTAACATGAACAGAGAATTTCGCAGGAGCAGCGCTGGAGGCGTGCCAATGGCACAAATCACCCCACGTAACCGCGTCGCTGACGCGACCGCGTCATATGGGAATAATGGCCTCTCACGCGACCGCGTCACCCACGCGGCCGCGTGACCTGAAATCGGCGTAAAAAGGGTGCATGGCTGAAAGTTGTGCTGGAGTTGGGCTGGACTCGTGCTGGCAGCCCAAGCCCTCCCACGCGAACACGTGCCCCACGCGTTCGAGTCGTTTTCAAAAGATGGCCACCCCCGCGACCGCGTCAACCACGCGATCGCGTCACCCAGATTTTTGGCAAAAGAGTTTTGAACAGAGAGTTGTGCGACCGCGAGGCTGCACTCGTGCCACTAGCACAAATCGAGTCACGCGATCGCGTGCCCCACGCGTCCACGTCGCCTAACCTTATTGCGCACCACGCGACCGCGTCACCTATGCGACCGCGTCGCCAGCATCGCACAACCTATCCAGATTAGTGCCAATTTTCTTATCTTTTCTTCTGCGAATACTTATTCTTCTTATCTTTTCTTGCTTCTTTTTTTTTCTTCCCTTCTTATTTTCTTTCACTTCCATTTTATTTTATTTAATTCATTTGCATACTTTTATTCATTGCATATTTTTATTTTTCTAAAATTATTATTGGTGTTCAAATATTCTTATTCAACTGTTACATCTTTTCTGGTATTTTCTTGATGCTTAGTGACTTGTTTTATTTTGAATAGGTAATATTATTTATATCAATGCCAATCTTTTATACCTGTATTACTTTTACATTGATATGAATTTATATTATCTCTCCTTACCCACACTCTCTCCCTCATTGTTGCAATATTTTGCACCACTAGTATGCCATGTGCTTCTATTGTTTTCTCACTTGCATGTTGTAGCTACCATGTAATTGAGACCCTCACTTTTGGCATTAACCAACCCATGTTTTATTTGTTTTCTATCTTTGCTTTGGGTTACTTTCCTTCCCTTTTTCTTTCAGGATGGCCACCAGGAAGAGAACCGGAAGACGTTTACATGGGAGAGACAAACAAGTTCCTACGCACATTCCTTGATGAGAAAAGCGTCAGTTGAAACAACCCGTCCACCTGCACATCTCAGCATGCACCGAGGACGGTGCAATCTTTAAGTGTGGGGAGGTCGATACCGATCTCCATGGGTTAGTACCTTCCTATCTCAACACCAATGATTTATTTTCCTTATTAGTTGTTGCATTTGTATATTTGTTTGATTTTTTTCGCATATTTTACCACATGGTTAAAGTAATATTTTCTTTTTCAAGAAACCTTTTAGAGCATTTCACTAATTTGAATAAAATTTAATGTTACACTTGTTTGAAGAGATATTATACTGGAACATGGTTTAGAGCTCGAACACACAAAATCTGTGAGATTTTTGAGCCTATTTAATTGGTTGCATTTTATCAACCAATATTTTATTTTTAGTGTGTATTTTTCTCTCTAAAATTGTGATATTTGTCTTGCTTAATTCTATATTTCCATGGTTTGATGTATGCATGCACTTATATGATTGAGGCCTTTGTTTCACTGAGCTTACATACCCATATGGCCTTACCTTTCATTATCCTTTGCAAACCAATTTGAGCCTATTTTACCCCTTTTTTATTCTTTATTTTAGCGCATCACTAACTCTAAGCGGAAAACAATAATGTCCTTAATTTGAATCCTTAGTTAGCTTAGACTAGTGAGAGTGCTTATGATTTAAGTGCGGAAAATTGGGTTTGGAAATATTTGGTTTGAGAATTGAGTATGTTAAAATTTTCTAAAAATGTGAAAGAAATGTTTAGGACATATTCATGCATTAAATAAATTAATCATATGCATTGAGAAAAATAAAAGAAAAAGAAAAAATATATACATATACAATAAAAAAGAGAAAAAAAAGAAAAAAAAGAGAAAAAAGAGAGAAAAAGAAAAGAAAAAGTGCAAATAAGAGAAAGGGAACAAAATGTCCCAAAGTAAGTGGTGAAAGCAATGCATATGTACGATACTTAGAATTAGAATGCATGAATAATGTGGAAAACATGGTTAATGGATGGTTAGATGTTGTATTATGATTACATAGATTGTTTAAGTTAGGTGGGAAAAGTTTAAGTTAATTAAGGATTCCGATTTTAGTCCACTTGACCAAATACAATCCTACCTTGACCCTAACCCCATTACAACCCTTAAAAGACCTCCTGATTTGTGTATTTATGCATTAAATTTATGTTGATTGTTAGATGAAGAGCAAGCCTTAGAAAGCAAGGTTAGTAGAGAATTGAGAGAATCGAACCTAAAACACTTGAGTGATTAGAGTGTATACACTACCAGTGATGGTTCAATGCTCAACCCCTTGTTCCCTGCTTTCATGAGCTATTTTCTTCTTGCAAGTCGATTTGTACTTCATTTTAATGATTTGAATTAATGAAATCCAGTTCATATTTCCTCTTGAAAGATTTGTTTACTTTTAACTAAGTAGGTGAAAACATTCTGCATGTAGTTACATTCATAGGTTGCATTTCATACCATTCCTCTTCATCTTTATAGCTTCTCTTGAGCTTAGCATGAGGACATGCTAGTGTTTAAGTGTGGGGAGGTTGATAAACCACTATTTCATGGTTTATCTTGTGCTCAATTGAGTGGTTTTTATCTACTCTTTATCCACTTATTTATACTATTTGCATGGTTTTACATTTGCCTTCCTAATTATGTGCTTTGATTGAAAACATGTTTCTTTGGACTTATATTTGTTAATATTAAACCTCTCTTATTACCATTAGATGCTTTGATATGTGTGTTAAGTGCTTTCAGAGATTATAGGGCAGGAATAGCTCAGAGGATGGAAAGGAAGCATGCAAAAGTGGAAGGAATACAAGAAGTTGGAGAAATTGCTAAGCTGTCCAGCTTGACCTCTTCACACTCAAACGGCTATAACTTTAGCTAAAGAGGTCCAAATGACGCGGTTCCACTTGCGTTGGAAAGCTAATGTCCGGGGCTTCAATTTGATATATAATATCCCATAGTTGCTCTGACGCTAGGCAATGCGACCGCGTGATCCATGCAGCCACATCGCAGTGACGGAAATCCAGCGTGGTTGAATTCGAGACCAGCGAATTCTGGGCTGTTTCTAACCCAGTTTGCGGCCCAGAAAACACAGATTAGAGGCTATAAAGCGGTGGAATACATCCATTCATGAGGAGGCTCTCATAATTCATAATTTTAGGAGTAGATGTAGTTTTTAGAGAGAGAGGTTCTCTCCTCTCTCTTAGGATTAGGATTTAGGATTTCTCTTAGTTTTAGGAGTGACTCTCAATCCCAGGTTTAATATTCCTTTTACTTTATATTCCTCTTTTTACTTTCAGATGCTTCAATGCTTGTATTAGATATGTTGCCCAATTGGCTTATGAACCTTTCATGTTAAGATCTGCATATTTTATTTAATATTATTCGAGGTATTTTCAGATTTAAGATTGCTTTGCTTTTATTGATGCTTTTAATTTAATTTAGATATTTTTCTCCCTTTTGGCTTTGGTCAAGTGATTGGTAGTACTTGAGTTATCAAACTCAGCAAGTGATTGAAATTGGCAGATTTTGCTTTAGCTTGGATTGCTCTAACACTAGTCTCTCCACAGGAGTTGACTAGGACTTGAGGATCAAGCTAATTAGTCCACTTGACTTAACTAAGTAGGATTAAAATTCAATTCTCATCACATCTGATAAGGATAACAAGGACAGGATTTCCGGTTCTCATACCTTGCCAAAAGTTTATTTTACAGTTATTTATTTATTTTTATTGCTCGAAAATATACCTGTGCGCATTGCCCAAACTTCCAAAACCCCCAATTTACAATCTTCATAACCAATAATAAGAACATACTTCCCTGCAATTCCTTGAGAAGACGACCCGAGGTTTAAATACTCGGTTATCAATTTTAAAGGGGTTTGTTACTTGTGACAACCAAAACGTTTGTATGAAAGGACTTTTGAAGGTTTAGAAACTATACTTGCAACGAGGATTTATCCGCAAATTTCTAGACCACGCAAAAGTTCTCTCATCACCTCCCATGAAGCGCTCCTTTAGCGTCACTAGCTTGACGTTCTGCCTTTGTCAGGGTGGTTGGTAATGCTTCAAATCTTCTCCCCTCGTAGTGAATCTATCTCCATTGGCTTCATTATGGATCTCCACATGTTCTAAGGAGAGAATTCTGCTGACGGTGAAAACTTTAGGCAGTTGAGATGGGATGGTGGGGAGATAAGGTGGAATAGCTGGGAGATGAGCTGAGATCACTTTATCCCCTGGAGAGAAATCCTATGTAGGGATCTTTTTGTTCCTCTATCCCCTTGGTGCCTTCTTCCTTGTTTCTTTAAATGTTACCCTGCTCTTTGTGGCCTCCTTTCCCAGGAAAATTTTGTTGCTGGTCTCATATGACTCTGGTGGGTTTGGCTCCTCTTGGGTTTCCTTTAGCTATTGCACCTTCTGACTATTTTGTTTACCAACGAAAGGGATTCCAAGGTGTACTGTTTGTGCTTCGGTGCTTGTTTCTTTCACCAATGCATCATTTTGATCTTCCCTTGGTTCCTTGTTTTCTTGATCTGCTTCTTGCGAGGGTTTGAAGACATTGAATGCCAGTTGTTCATCATGTATCCTCAGTATTAGCTCTCCTCGCTCTACATCTATAAGTGCTCTGGCTATGGCTAGGAATGGTCTTCCTAATATGATTGGGTGGAGGTGACTCTCTTCCATTTCCAATATGACAAAGTCTGTGGGAAGGAAGTAGTTCCCAACCTTTACCAATACATTTTCAACCACTCCTAATGCTTGTTTTTGAGTTTTGTCAGCCAGCTTGATGACTACGTCTATGGGCGTTAGCTCATTGATCTGCAGCTTCTTCATGAGGGATAAAGGCATTAAGTTGATGCTTGCACCTAGGTCACAGAGTCCTTTATCAAACCTTATTTCTCCTATGTCACAGAGGATGTGAAAACTCCCTGGATCTTTCCTTTTTGTAGGCAACTCTGGTTGAATGAGAGCACTGCACTCCTTATTCATCACTATTGTTTTCCCTCCTTTGGGTGAGCTTTTCCTGGTCAGCAACTCTTTCATACACTTAATGTATGAGGGGATTTGTTGGAGAGCCTTGATAACTCAAGTGTCTCCAATTTTCAGTCAACAATGAGTTTGATAACTCAAATGTCTCCAATGACTCAACCAAAGCCAAAAGGGAAAAATCCAAATTATTTATATCATAAATAAAAGAGAGCGATCATAAATCTGAAATACCTCAAATTGCATTAAGTAAAGAAAGTCAATCTAAACATAAAGAGTTCATAAACTGAATTGATAAAATAAATAAAATGAACATTGAACTTGAGAAGAAGTTGAAATAATCCTAAATCCTAAAACTAAATCCTAAGAGAGAGGAGAGAACCTCTCTCTCTAAAAACTACATCTAAATCCTAAAATTGTGTATTGTGAGCTTGTTATCATGAATGAATGAATTTCCCCACTTTATAGCCTCTAATATGTGTTTTCTGGGCCGCAAACTGGGTCGAAAACAGCCAAGAAATCGCTGGAGAAGAAATCTGCCACGCTGATTTTCGCCACTGCGACACGTCCGCGTGGAGCACGCGTTCGCGTCGCCTAACGTCAGGGCAACTATGGCATATTATATATCAAATCGAAGCTCCGGACGTTAGCTTTCCAATGCAACTGGAACCGCGTCATTTGGACCCTGTAGCTAAAGTTATAGCCATTTGAGTGCGAAGAGGTCAGGCTGGACAGCTTAGCAATTTCTCCAATTTCTTGTATTCCTTCCACTTTTGCATGCTTCCTTTCCATCCTCTGAGCCATTCCTACCCTGTAATCTCTGAAATCACTTAACACACATATCAAGGCATCTAATGGTAATAAGAGAGGATTAAACATAGGGAACTTAAGGCCAAAGAAGCATGTTTTCAATCAAAGCACATAATTAGGAAGGCAAATGTAAAACCATGCAAATAGTATGAATAAGTGGGTAAAGAGTTGATAAAAACCACTCAATTGTGCACAATATAAACCGTGAAATAGTGATTTATCAAAGCTCTTCCTCCAGGGTGAGCTATTTTTCATTCTGTTTTTCATTCTTTAGTTATTTTTGTGACTTCACATGATCATCAACCTAAAGAAAACATAAAATAGCAATGGAGAATATATCGATATAATTAAATAGAATTGGGTTTCCTCCCAACAAGCGCTTCTATAATGTCAATAGCTTGACAGTGAGCTTTCATGGAGCCTCACAGATAATCAGAGCAGGGTTGGGGCCTCTCAACACCAAACTTGGAGTTTGGTTGTGGCCTCCCAATACCAAACTTAGAGTTTGAATGTGGGGGTTTGTTTGACTCTGTATTGAGAGAAGCTTTTCATGCTTCCTCTCCATGGTTACAGAAGGAGACCCTTGAGTCTTAAATACAAGATAGTCCTCATTCAACTAAAGGACCAACTCTCCTCTGTCAACATCAATCACAGCATTTGCTGTGACTAGGAAGGGTCTGCCAAGGATGATGGATTCATCCTCATCCTTTCCAATGTCTAGGATTATGAAATCAGCAGGGATGTAAAGGCCTTCAACCTTTACTAGCACATCCTCTACTAGTCTATAAGCCTGTTTCATTGATTTGTCTTCCATCTCTAGTGAGATTCTTGTAGCTTGTACCTCAAAGATTCCCAGTTTCTCCATTACAGAGAGTGGCATGAGGTTTATCCCTGACCCCAGGTCACACAGAGCCTTCTCAAAGGTCATGGTGCCTATGGTACAAGGTATGAAGAATTTTTCGGGATCCGGTTTCTTCTAAGGTAATGTCTGCCTCATTAATGCACTCAGTTCAGAGGAAGAATATTGCTAGATATTTAGCAACTTGCTCTTCAGTGATGTCTTTATCCTCTTCAGAGGAAGAATATTCATCAGAGCTCATGAATGGCAGAAGAAAGTTTAATAGAATCTCTATGGTCTCTGTTTGAGCCTCAGATTCCTTTGGTTCCTCAAAGGGAAATTTCTTTCTATCCAGAGGATGTCCCATGAGGCTTTTCTCATTGGACCTTACATCCTCCTCACTCTCTCCAGGTTCGGCCATATTGGTCATGGTTATGGCCTTGCACTCTCTCTTGGGGTTTTCTTCTGTATTGCTTGGGAGAGTACTGGGAGGAATTTCAGTAATCTTCTTACTCAACTGACCCACCTGTGCCTCCAAATTTCTAATGGAGGACCTTATTTTATTTATGAAACTTAGTGTGGTCTTGGATAGATTAGAGACTATGGTTGCTAGGCCAGAATGGCTCTGTTCAGAATTCTCTGTCTGTTGCTGAGAAGATGATGGAAAAGGCTTGCTATTGCTAAACCTATTTCTTCCACCATTATTATTGAAGCCTTGTTGAGGCTTCTGTTGGTCCTTCCATGAGAAATTTGGTTGATTTCTCCATGAAGGATTATAGGTGTTTCTATAGGGTTCTCCCATGTAATTCACCTCTGCCATTGTAGGATTCTCAGGATCATAAGCTTCTTCTTCAAAAGATGCTTCTTTAGTACTGTTGGATGCAGCTTGCAATCCATTCAGACTCTGAGAAATCATATTGACTTGCTGAGTCAATATTTTATTCTGAGCCAATATGGCATTCAGAGTATCAATTTCAAGAACTCCCTTCTTCTGAGGTGTCCCATTGTTCACAGGATTCCTCTCAGAGGTGTACATGAACTGGTTATTTCCAACCATTTCAATGAGTTCCTGAGCTTCTGCAGGGGTTTTCAGATGAAGAGATCTTCCTGCAGAATGGTCCAATGACATTTTTGACAACTCAGATAGACCATCATAGAATATACATATGATGCTCCATTCTGGAAGCATGTCAGTAGGACACCTTTTGATCAGTTGCTTATATCTTTCCCAAGCTTCATAGAGGGATTCTCCTTTCTTCTGTCTGAAGGTCTGGATTTCCACTCTAAGCTTGCTCATCTTTTGAGGTGGAAAGAATTTGGCCAGAAAAATACTGACCAGCTTATCCCAAGAGTTCAGGCTATCCTTAAGTTGTGAATCTAACCATGTTCTAGCTCTGTCTCTTACAGCAAAAGGGAAGAGCATAAGCCTGTAGACCTCGGGATCAACTCTATTGGTCTTGACAGTGTCACAGATTTGTAAAAATTTAGCTAAGAACTGATGAGGATCTTCTAATGGAAGTCCATGAAACTTGTAATTCTGTTGCATTAGAGAAACTAATTGAGACTTAAGCTCAAAGTTGTTTGTTCCAATGGCAGGAATTGAGATGCTTCTTCCACAGAAGTCAGAAGAAGGTGCAATGAAGTCATCAAGCATCTTGGTGAAAATAAGAAATAAAAAGCTTAAAAATAAAATAAAATTACCTAATTTGAGCAACAAGATGGACCGTCAGTTGTCCAAACTCGAACAATCCCCGGCAACGGCGCCAAAAACTTGGTGCACGAAATTGTGATCTCAATGGCGCCAAAAACTTGGTACGCACTATCATAATCTCAATTCTTCTTCACAACTTTGCACAACTAACCAGCAAGTGCACTGGGTCGTCCAAGTAATAAACTTTACGTGAGTAAGGGTCGATCCCACGGAGATTGTCGGCTTGAAGCAAGCTATGGTCATCCTTGTAAATCTCAGTCAGGCGGATTCAAATGGTTATGGGATTTTGATAATTAAAATATAAATAAAATATAAAATAAGATAGAGATACTTATGCAATTCATTGGTAAGAATTTTAGATAAGCGTATGGAGATACTTTGTTCCTTCTGAATCTCTGCTTTCCTACTGCCTTCATCCAATCATTCATACTCCTTTCCATGTCAAGCTGTATGTTGGGCATCACCGTCGTCAATGGCTACCTCGCGTCCTCTCAGTGAAAATGGTCCAAATGCGCTGTCACCGCATGGCAAATCATATGTCGGTTCTCACTCATGTTGGAATAGGATTCGTTGATCCTTTTGCGTCTGTCACTAGCCCAGCACTCGTGAGTTTGAAACTCGTCACAGTCATCCCATCCCGGATCCTACTCGGAATACCACAGACAAGGTTTAGACTTTCTGGATCTCAAGAATGGCCGCCAATAATTCTAGGTTATACCACGAAGACTCTGATATGAACTAGGAGCCCAAGAGATAAACGCTCAAGCTATTGCAGATAGAACGGAAGTGGTTGTCAGGCACGCGTTCATAGGCAAAAATGATGATGAGTGTCACGGATCATCACATTCATTAGGTTAAAGTACGAGTGAATATCTTAGAATAAGAATAAGCTTGAATTGAATAGAAAAATAATAGTACTTTGCATTAACTCATGAGAAAAAGCAGAGCTCCACACCTTAATCTATGGTGTGTAGAAACTCCACCGTTGAAAATACATAAGTGATAATAGTGTTCATTGGCTTCGGCCCAAGAGAGGGAACCAGAATGACCAAGACCTCGAATACAATAGTAAAAAGTCCTATTTATACTAAACTAGTTACTAGGGTTACAGAAAATAAGTAAATGATGCAGAAATCCACTTCCAAGGCCCACTTGGTGTGTGCTTGGGCTGAGAATTGAGCTTTACACTTGTAGAGACTTTTCTTGGAGTTAAACGCCAGGTTGTAGCCTGTTTCTGGCATTTAACTCTGATTTGCAACCTGTTTCTGGCGTTTAACTCTAGAATAGGGCAGGAAGTTGGCGTTTGAACACCAGTTTGCGTCGTCAAAACTCGGGCAAAGTATGGACTATTATATATTTCTGGAAAGCCCTGGATGTCTACTTTCCAACTCATTTGAGAGCGTGCCAATTCGGTTTCTGTAGCTCCAAAAAATCCATTTCGAGTGCAGGGAGGTCAGAATCCAACAGCATCTGCAGTCCTTCTTCAGCCTCTGAATCAGATTTTTGCTCAAGTCCCTCAATTTCAGCCAGAAATTACCTGAAATCACAGAAAAATACACAAACTCATAGTGAAGTTCAGAAATGTGATTTTTATTTAACAAATAATAAAAATATACTAAAAACTAACTAAATCATACTAAAAACTATGTAAAAAGAATGGCAAAAAGCGTATAAATTATCCGCTCATTAGGGGTGTTTGGTGGTAGGTGGCTTGTAAGTAGGGTTGTTGAGGGCAATGTTAAATGAATGGGTCATATGTATGTGGTGGTTGTAGTTAACAATCACAATAAGGGTCACAATATACATTAGATTGGTATGCATTAGGAGTTATATTGTACCCATAAGAAACCAGAGGAGGTTGTTGCCAAGAAGATTGTCCATAAGCTTGGGGCTCCTCCCATGATGGGAAAATTTGTGGAAAAACAAATTTCCGAACACCCAAAACTAACCGGCAAGTGCACCGGGTCGCATCAAGTAGTAAAACTCACGGGAGTGAGGTCGATCCCACAGGGATTGATGGATCAAGCAACTTTAGTGGGTGATTAGTTTAGTCAAGCTAACATTTGAGTGATAATTGATGCAGCAGAAAGTAAATGACAAGGAAAATTAAAGTGCAGAAAGTAAATTGGACAGTAACTTAAAGAACAAGAAAGTAAAATAGCTGAAACTTAAATTGCAAGAAATGTAAATTGTATTAAATGTAAAGGGGAGTGGGTGCTGGAAATTAAAGAGAGCAATAGATCAAAGCTTAGAGAAAATTAAACTTGCAGGAAAAGTAAATCAGATCATGAATAGAAATGTAAAATGCAGAGCACTTGCAGAAGAATTAAATTGCTTGAAAGTAAATTGAATTCAGTGAGAACAGAAAGCAATGAGAACCAAAGATCAAAATCAAGCTCAATGTAAATTAAATTGTAAACTTGCAGCAAAGGAACTTATAGTAGAGGAGAAATTAAAATTTCAGAAGAAGAACAAGAGAAATCTTAGACCGAGAGGGAAACAGAATTCCTTCTCCCCTCAATCCAAGATTCAAATTCAAAGAAAGAAAAACTAGAAGAGGGAAAGCTCTCCAATCCTAATGCTCCCTAGTGGAGCCAGCCTCCTTTCTAAGATGAAAATGATGCCTTATATAGGCTTTTTACAAAATGAAAATGAAAATGAAAGTGAAATTAAAGACAAATTACAATTAAATGAAATTCCTATTTTATCTATCTCTTGTGCCTTTGAGTGATGATAATGGGCTTTGCTTGCTTTGGATTTGGGTTGAAGATGGCCTCTGTTGATTGC
>NC_029793.2:83328926-83346336 GCF_000816755.2 Arachis ipaensis | reverse complement strand
GGGAGGTCAGAATCCAACAGCATCTGCAGTCCTTCTTCAGCCTCTGAATCAGATTTTTGCTCAAGTCCCTCAATTTCAGCCAGAAATTACCTGAAATCACAGAAAAATACACAAACTCATAGTGAAGTTCAGAAATGTGATTTTTATTTAACAAATAATAAAAATATACTAAAAACTAACTAAATCATACTAAAAACTATGTAAAAAGAATGGCAAAAAGCGTATAAATTATCCGCTCATTAGGGGTGTTTGGTGGTAGGTGGCTTGTAAGTAGGGTTGTTGAGGGCAATGTTAAATGAATGGGTCATATGTATGTGGTGGTTGTAGTTAACAATCACAATAAGGGTCACAATATACATTAGATTGGTATGCATTAGGAGTTATATTGTACCCATAAGAAACCAGAGGAGGTTGTTGCCAAGAAGATTGTCCATAAGCTTGGGGCTCCTCCCATGATGGGAAAATTTGTGGAAAAACAAATTTCCGAACACCCAAAACTAACCGGCAAGTGCACCGGGTCGCATCAAGTAGTAAAACTCACGGGAGTGAGGTCGATCCCACAGGGATTGATGGATCAAGCAACTTTAGTGGGTGATTAGTTTAGTCAAGCTAACATTTGAGTGATAATTGATGCAGCAGAAAGTAAATGACAAGGAAAATTAAAGTGCAGAAAGTAAATTGGACAGTAACTTAAAGAACAAGAAAGTAAAATAGCTGAAACTTAAATTGCAAGAAATGTAAATTGTATTAAATGTAAAGGGGAGTGGGTGCTGGAAATTAAAGAGAGCAATAGATCAAAGCTTAGAGAAAATTAAACTTGCAGGAAAAGTAAATCAGATCATGAATAGAAATGTAAAATGCAGAGCACTTGCAGAAGAATTAAATTGCTTGAAAGTAAATTGAATTCAGTGAGAACAGAAAGCAATGAGAACCAAAGATCAAAATCATGCTCAATGTAAATTAAATTGTAAACTTGCAGCAAAGGAACTTGTAGTAGAGGAGAAATTAAAATTGCAGAAGAAGAACAAGAGAAATCTTAGACCGAGAGGGAAACAGAATTCCTTCTCTCCTCAATCCAAGATTCAAATTCAAAGAAAGAAAAACTAGAAGAGGGAAAGCTCTCCAATCCTAATGCACCCTAGTGGAGCCAGCCTCCTAGTGCTCTCTGTTCCAACCTCCCTTCTAAAATGAAAATGATGCCTTTTTATAGGCTTTTACAAACATGACAAATGAAAATGAAATTGAAAAGCAAATTACAAAGAAAATGAAATTCCTAATCGAATTGTTTCTTGTGCCTTTGAGTGATGTCAGTTGGGCTTTTGGCCTTGATGGAATTGGGTTGAAAATAGCCTCTGTTGATTGCTCTTGCCCTTGGGAAATATTTAAGCTTTGAACCGGACCATGAACCAAAAAAAGTTTGAGTCAAAGTTTGAGGCAAACTTTGACTCAAGCTTTTTGTAGCAGCTTGCTCTTTTTGCTGTCATCCACGTTTGGCTTAAAGTTTGAGGTCAAACTTTAGCTCAAACGTGGATCCTCCCTTGCATGTCTTGTGGCGCTACTTTGTCCTTTTGTCAACGTTGCCAATTTTATGCCAACTATAAACTATTATATATGGTTGGAAAGCTCTGAATGTCAGCTTTCTAAACCACTTGGAATCACCTCAATTGGACATCTACAACTCAAGTTATGCTCTTTTGAAGAGAACAAGGTCGCTGGCTTTGGTGTGCAGCGTTTGAGGAAAAGTTTGCCTCAAACGTGGTTGAAAATGCCAGTTCTGGAGGCTCAAACGCATTGTCCACCCCATACTATTAAATATTTTTGGAAATTCCTGAATGTCTACTTTCCAATACCGTTGGAAGCACATCATTTGGAGCTCTACAGCTCGAGTTATACTCCGTCGAAGGTGCAGAGGTCAGTTGGCCTCACTGCAGGTTGCCACCATGTTCGTTTCTCCACATTGCGGGGCAGTTTTCTCCCTCAATTTTAGTGTCCACCATGCAGTGCCATATATGCTTGGAAAGCTCTCGATTCCTACTTTCCATTGCTCTTTGAATCACCTCATTTGGAGCTCTGTAGCTCAAGTTATTCTTGTTGGAAGTATACCTCTTTAGGCTGTTGTGGTGTGTGGCGCCAACGTTTGCCAAAAAGTTTGAGGCAAACGTTGGTGCAAGCTTTTCTCCTCCAGGGTGTTGGTTTTGTGATGCCAACATTTGCCAAAAAGTTTGAGGCAAACGTTGGCTCAAGCTTTTTTCCTCTGGGGTGTTTTCAATTCTTCCAAAAGTTTGAGCTAAAGTTTGAGGCAAACTTTGGCTCAAACTTTTTGTTCTCTCTTGCTCCTAGCCATTCCTTTTTCCTTCAACCTTCTTCAAAACTCTTTTCACCTATCATCAATCAATCAAAACAATCAAAGCTATACCCCAAATCATAAGATTGTGTTTCTTTCATAATATATGATAATTATAGCACAAAATCTAATGAAAGTGCATTAATTCATCCATGGTTGATTGAATCAAAGAAAACATAGAAATCTACCCAATTGGCTTGCTTATGGCTTAAGAAAGTGCATAAAACCTATTGAAAACAAAGGAAAAAGCATAGAAAAATATGACATGGTGACATGTCATCACAACACCAAACTTAAACCTTGCTTGTCCCCAAGCAAGAAAAGAATCATGCAATAGAGATTGACAATGCAAGGTAAGAAGAATAGCAACTCAATGTTCATGGCAAGCTAGTTTTCTATGCATGCTACAATTACAAAAGAGATGTAAATGATTGATGCTTCTCTCTAGCTCAATTTATGAAATCTTTCTTTTATATTTCTTCCTTGAAACAAGCTTTTCATTTTCTTATTTAGCTTCTCCTTTTGGGTGCTTTGCCCCATGAGTTGATAACAAAGCTACGACTTCTAAATGCTTTGTTTTCAAGTATTACCACTTGATACATAAGCACCACAAGCATTTGATTAGAGGACTTCATTAATCTCATTTTTTCTTTTCTTTTCTTGACTCTCTAATCATTGATGCTCAGAGCCTTGAGCTTTGAGGGAGTGCTTTTGCACTTTGAGCCTAACCTTGACTTCTAAATGTTTTGTTTTCAAGCATTTGGCTTGATACATAAGCACCACAAGTACTTAGCAAATAAAATGCCATTGGTACTCAGAGCCTTCAGCTTTCTCATTCTTTCCCTTTTTCTTTTCTTGCTTTAATTGTATTTGCTTCTTTAAGGTTTTCATGATTTTCAAAAGATTTCACAAAATGTACTAGATGAAAACTTCAATTAAATAAAATCCAATGCAATTGAGCAACAATTAATCATACTAGCTTTCCAATACTTGTATGCACATGCTAAACTCTTCTTTAATTCCTTGTTTGTTTATGATCATGATGCTTTACTGCTTTTGAATTCACAAAACTCAAGTTGGTAATCATAATGGCACAGCACCATGTTGCAATTTAGAAATCAAACTATGCCTTTTCATACACACATGCATACAGTGAAGGTAAAGACAATCATGCAGTTTATAGTGCTTGAAACAAATGAGGAGAAAAAGAACTCTACAACCTTGTAGTTCATCTTCATTATTGTTGTCCTTTTTCCTCTATTCTTTCTCCTTCCCTTGCCAAACTCAGAATGCTTGCTCATCTTCAAGCAACAATTAGAACAATGGCTATGGGGCTAAGATGGATCATGAATGTCTTATACAATGAAATGTTAGTAGCACATGTGTTTTAAGCAGGCAAAATTAAAGATATGAAGGCACAGAGGAACAGAGACATTGTGATTGCAAACATAAGAAGGTGAGCATAATACATTGCATAAAAGATAAGTAGCACACCAAATTTAGTGTGACACTTTCACCTGGAATCAATACAAGTATCTAGTAAAGATTGGAAGCAAATTTTGTTGCATAGCAACACCAAACTTAGAATGCAACCACATGTCAATTTATTTGAATTAAAACTAAACAAGAGAAACTGTTATTTGTTGAATACAATCACCAAGCCAAGATTTGCCATGAATAAGAATCTCTTGGTGATGTATTAACAAGAACAGTTAATAAAAGGAAACATAAAAAAATAAAGAAGTGACTAAAACAAAGAGAATGCAAACAAAATGTCAAAACAAAAGAAAAATAATAATGCAAAGGCAATATGATTATGCAGACAAGTGATGTTGCTGGATGAGTTGCATAGAAAAAAATAAGTGGCACATCAAACTTAGAATCTTAGTGTGACACTTTCATGTAGAATTGATGCAATCATCCAAAGGAATTGAAAATAATTTGTTGCAGGGCAACACCAAACTTAGAATGTGATCATATGCCAGTTTATTGAAATTTAAACAAGGCAAGGAGAAGGAACGTTACCTACTGTTTACCTATTCTTCACTTTCTTCCTCTTCTTCCAGTTTGTTAAGAGGAATGACTTCATAGGAGGGAAAGATTCAGCTAGTGTCCCTTGTCTTGGCCTTTCCTCAGCAAGCTTCCTTTTGCAAATGGCTTGATTGATCTTGCTTGCTGGATTAGGGACAGAATTGGTGTTCTTGCTAGTTGCCTTCACTTCTTTGGATTCAAGACTTGGTTGCTGTGTGATTATTGGAGTTTTGTATTCATCCAGAGCCTTTTGAATTGGTGGTACTATGAACTCTTCCTTCATGTACTTCTCTGCCTCACTTGAGTGTAAATTTTTTTGAATGACTTCCTCACTTTCTTGCTCCTCCACTTCCTCCCTTGCACTCAACATTTGACTTAATAGCTTTTTCATTGAGGAGGTTTGTTGATCTTCCCAACATTTCTTCATCTCCTCTTCATATTTTTCAATCACAGATTCAATTGTTGAGAGTTTTTGGGTCAGGGTAGTTTGTGAGAGTTGTGAGTCTTCATGTTCCTTTGTCACCTCAAGTGGCTTTTGTGAATGTAAAATCCTTGGCTCATGTTCCTCATCCTTCATTGCAATTTCACTTGACATAAGGACCTTTTGTTCTTGTTTTTCCACTTCCTCTCCCACAGATTGATTTTTACTGTTTGATGGTTCTAAGTGTTTCCTTATGTTCTCCAAGTGCTCATTCGTCCTCTGACAGATGATTTCTTCCCTTTTCCAGGCTTGTTCTTGTCTTTCAAAAAATCCTCTGGACTTTTGAAGGAGATCCTCTGAATCAAAATTTGAAGAATTATTGAACTCATCACAGTATAGATTACTAAGATTTCGTTGGTTTTGACTTTCCCAGTCACAATATGAGTAGTTGTTAGAATCATCAAAATCTGGATCATATTGTGTCTCTAGGAGGTGTCCCATTTTAACTGATTGTTCACATTTTTCTTGATATGTCCAGACACCATGAGAATAATGATATAAGTTATTTTGTGATTCTGAACAGTATCTCATGTGCTCAGCTTGATCAATTTGTGGCTCTAGAGCAAGTCTCCATGGATTGGAGTGCTTAGAATTTGTAAATTCTTGGTGATATTCCCAGCCACCATTAGAGATTTGTGATGGTGGGTGATATCCCAGAAAATTTGTTTGATCACAAGATGAGTTGAACTCCATTTGAATTTTGTAAAACACAACACCAAGGAAAATTGAAATTCATATCTCAGAGATGAATTTCTTAGCGAGGCAATAACTCAAACAGCTTGGTTTCAACTTAGATCAGAGAACAAAAATAAAGAAAATACTTGATCTAGACTTCTCACCCACTTAATCATTGTTGATCTAGATCAATCCCCGGCAACGGCGCCAAAAACTTGATGGTATTTTTGTGGGAAACTGAATTTTCCAAAACACCCAAAACTCACCGGCAAGTGTACCGAGTCGCATCAAGTAATAATAACTCACGTGAGTGAGGTCGATCCCACAGGGATTGATGGATCAAGCAACTTTAGTGGGTGATTAGTTTAGTGGTTGATTTAGTCAAGCGAATCAAAATTTGATTGAGTGATTTGTGATTAACAGAATTTAAATTGCATGGAAAGTAAAGGGAATGGGTAAATTGCATGAAATTAAAGAGAACAGAAAATAAAGTGCTGAATCTTAAAGAACAAGAAATTAAATGGCAGAAACTTAGAACGCAAGAAATGTAAAATGCAGAATCTTAAAGTGCAAGAAATGTAAATGGCTTGAATTGTAAAGGGAATTGGGAATTGGATTTGCAGAAATTAAACAAGGAAAAGTAATATGCAATAAACAGAAAAGTAGAAGATGACTTAAATTGAACCGGATCTTAAACGGAAATGTAAATGAACTTGAAAAGCTTTTAAACAGAGAATTTAAAATGCAAACTCCAGATCTCAGGACCTAAGAGACTAGATAACCGAGTCTAGATCTCAATGCCTTCCTAGATCCAAATATAGAATTCAATTGCAAGAAATTAAAGATCAAAACAGAGAAAGCTTGAATGTAGATCTCAATTCTCCAATGGTGCAGTAAAAGAAACAGAAAGAGATCTCAAGGTGAGATTGAGACAGAATTTCCCCAATTCTCAACACCCAAGACTCAAGACAAGTGTAATTGAAATTGAAAACAAGAAAACTAAGAGGAAGAGAATTCAATTCTCCTCTCCGAAACTCAGAAACTCAGAATAATTCATAACCAAAAGCTCTCCAAAAAACTACTCAGCAAAACTAAAAGAAAAGCCCCCATAAAACTTAAATCCTAACCTATTTATACACTTTGAATTGGGCCTTTGCTCTTGATGGAATTGGGTTGATAAAGGCCTTGGTTGATTGCTCTTGAGGATTTTCTTCCAGCATTTCTTCCACCAAACTCTCTATCATATCCACTTTCATGTAATCCTCTTGCTCAGGAATGTGTTGCATTGACTTGAAAACATTTATGACCATTTGTTCATTGTGGACCCTGAAGATCATTTCTCCTTTTTCTACATCAATGATGGCTCTCGCTGTGGCTAGAAATGGCCTTCCCAAAATGATTGAATTGTTTCCTTCCTCTTTAGTATCCAAAATCACAAAATCTGCTGGGAAAATAAACTCCCCCACCTTCACCAACAGATTCTCCACAATTCCATTGGGTGTTTTGATTGATCTGTCAGCTATGACCAACGACATCCTGGTGGGTTTAAGTTCTTCTATGGCAAGCTTTCTCATCATTGAGAGAGGCATTAAGTTGATACTGGCACCAAGGTCACAGAGAGCTTTGTTGAGAACTATTCTGCCAATGGTGCATGAGACTACAAAGCTTCCTGGATCCTTGAGTTTTGGTGGAATGCCCCTTTGAATCACAGAACTGCATTCTTCGGTGAGTAACACGGTTTCCTTCTCAAGCCAACTTCTTTTCTTGATGATAAGCTCCTTAAAAAACTTGGCATACAGAGGCATTTGCTCAAGTGCTTCAGCCAAGGGAATATTGATTTCCAACTTTTTGAAAGTCTCAAGGAACTTATGAAAATGTTGGTCTTTAGTCTCTTTGCTGAATCTCTGGGGATATGGCAGTGGAGGTGTGATGCTCTTTCCTACTTGCTACTGTCTCTGAATCACTTCTTTTGAACCGTGTGGTTGGTTGTTCTTCTCTTTGAGTTTCTCAGTGCTCTTGTTTGGCATCACAACTTGATCCTTGGCTTCATCTGCCTTTGTTTGTTTTTCATCTTCTATTGGTCTTTTGCTACTCTCTGCTTGCTTCTTTGTAGTGTCATTGTTGCTCATCAATGTTCTCCCACTCCTTAATTGTATCACCTTGCATTCTTCCTTAGGATTTGGGATTGTGTCACTCGGCAGTGAGCTTGAAGGTCTCTCAACAGAAATCTGCTTGGAGATTCGCCCAATCTGCCTCTCTAGGCTCTTCATGGAGGCTTCATGGTTCTTGGTTGTCATTTCCTGGTGTTTCCACATTTTGTCTATCAAAGTTTCCAAGTTAGTGAGTCTTTGAGATTCAGGTGATGCTTGTGGTGGGTTGTGAGATGTGGATGGTGGATGGTGGGCATTTTGGTTGGTGGGTTGGTTATTGGATTGGTAATAGTTGGGGTTGGGGTAGTTGTTTTGAGGTTTTCTGTAAGGGTTTTGGTTAGTTTGCTGCTGGTTGTGGTTTTGGTTGTTTCTTGAATTGTTTTGGTTTGAGTTCCTCTGCCATGGTTGTTGGTTTTGGTTGTGATTATCTCCCCATCTGAGGTTTGGGTGGTTCTTCCAGGATGGATTGTATGTGTCACCATTCACTTCATTCTGTCCAGAGTTTTAGTTATGCATGTACTGCACTTGCTACTGTTGTTGCTCCTCTTGAGTTTCTTTGTTTTGCCCCCATGTGGATGATGGTTGGCTTGTGTTAACTGCTGCAACTTGGAGGCTATCAATCCTCTTGGCCATTTGCTCAAATTGTTGTTGAATTTGTTGCTGCATCATCTTGTTTTGAGCCAAGATTGAATCTACTCCTTCTAGCTCCATTACTCCTCTCCTTTGTGATGGTTGGCGGTTTCTTTGATGAGCAAAGAAATATTGATGTTGGCCACCATGTCCACAAGATTCTGGGCTTCCTCAGCAGTTTTCATTAGTTGTAGTGAACCTCCAGCAGAATGATCTAATGCCTCTTGAGATTTCAATGTCAGGCCTTCATAGAAATTTTGCAGCACGTCCCATTCATTGAACATCTCTGGAGGACACTTTCTGATTAAGGCTTTGTACCTCTCCCATGCTTCATACAAGGATTCGGCATCTAATTGTGTGAATGTCTGCACCTCGGTTTTCAGCCTGATGACTCTTTGTGGTGGATAGAATTTAGCTAGAAATTTAGTCACCAAGTCATCCCAACTAGTGATGCTTCCTTGGGGAAAAGTTTCAAGCCATTGTGCGGCCTTGTCCCTTAATGAGAACGGAAACAGCAGAAGCTTGTAAGTTTCAGGATTCACGCCATTGGATTTGACAGTGTCACAAATCCTTAAGAAGATAGATAGATGTTGATTTGCATCCTCCAATGGACCTCCCCCAGACGAGCAGTTGTTTTGGACCAATGTGATTAGTTGTGGCTTCAATTCAAAGTTGTTTGCATTGACATTGGGGGTGAGAATGCTGCTTCCACAATGTCTAGCATTTGCAAAGGTATAGGAGGCCAGTACTCTCCTCTGTTGTGGGTTATTGTTAACCCCTCCTCCTGGATTAGATGGATCTCCTTCCATCTCGTGATATTCTTCCTCAAATTCTTCCTCTCCAATAATATTTTTCCCTCTTTCAGCTCTTCTTAACCTTCTAAGAGTTCTATGGTCAGTTTCTGATAAAACAGGAATGGATCTCCATGTACCTGACTTACAAACAAAACAAAAGAAACACCACCAGTAACTCTTCAATCTATTGCTAGAATGAAGTTTAGTTTAAGCAAAATTTCAAACAGTTAGCGTGTTAGTCAAAAATTAGAGAAACAGAAAAGAAAAAGTGCTTGATCTAGATCTCCACTTCACGTAATCATTGTCAATCTATTTCAATCACCGGCAACGGCGCCAAAAACTTGATGTGTATTTTCGGAAAACGAATTCCAAACACACAAAACTAACCGGCAAGTGTACCGGGTCGCATCAAGTAATAAAACTCACGGGAGTGAGGTCGATCCCACAGGGATTTAAGGATTGAGCAATTTTAGTTTAGTGGTTGATTTAGTCAAGCGAATCAAAATTTGATTGAGTGATTTGTGATTAGCAGAATTTAAATTGCATGGAAAGTAAAGGGAATGGGTAAATTGCATGAAATTAAAGAGAACAGAAAATAAAGTGCTGAATCTTAAAGAACAAGAAATTAAATGGCAGAAACTTAGAACGCAAGAAATGTAAATTGCAGAATCTTAAAGTGCAAGAAATGTAAATGGCTTGAATTGTAAAGGGAATTGGGAATTGGATTTGCAGAAATTAAACAAGGAAAAGTAATATGCAATAAACATAATAGTAGAAGATGACTTGAATTGAACCGGATCTTAAACGGAATGTAAATGAACTTGAAAAGCTTTTAAACAGAGAATTTAAAATGCAAACTCCAGATCTCAGGACCCAAGAGACTAGATAACCGAGTCTAGATCTCAATACCTTCCTAGATCCAAATATAGAATTCAATTGCAAGAAATTAAAGATCAAAACAGAGAAAGCTTGAATGTAGATCTCAATTCTCCAATGGTGCAGTAAAACAAACAGAAAGAGATCTCAAGGGGAGATTGAGACAGAATTTCCCCAATTCTCAACACCTAAGACTCAAGACAAGTGTAATTGAAATTGAAAAGAAGAAAACTAAGAGGAAGAGAATTCAATTCTCCTCTCCGAAACTCAGAAACTCAGAACAATTCAAAACCAAAAGCTCTCCAAAAACTACTCAGCAAAACTAAAAGAAAAGCTCCCAAAAAACTTAAATCCTAAGCTATTTATACACTTTCTTCAAATGGTCTTCAAGCTTTGAATTGGGCCTTTGCTCTTGATGGAATTGGGTTGATAAAGGCCTTGGTTGATTGCTCTTGGAGTTGGAGAAAGATCCATTGTGAACCGGGTTGAAATCATAAAAGTTTGAGTAAAAGTTTGAGGCAAACTTTTACTCAAACTTTTTATACCAGATGGCTTCACTTGCTGCTACCAACGTTTGGGCCAAAATTTGAGGTCAAACTTTTGCTCAAACGTTGGTCCTCTTGTGTAAATGTGTGGCACCAACGTTTGCCAAAAAGCTTGAGGCAAACGTTGGCGCAAGCTTTTCTCCTCCAGGGTGTGCAAGTGTGGCGCCAACGTTTGCCAAAAAATTTGAGGCAAACGTTGGCGCAAGCTTTTCTCCTCCAGGGTGTTGGTTTTGTGATGCCAACGTTTGCCAAAAAGTTTGAGGCAAACGTTGGCTCAAGCTTTTCTCCCAAAAGTTTGAGCAAAAGTTTGAGGCAAACTTTGGCTCAAGCATTTTTCCCAAAAGTTTGAGCTAAAGTTTGAGGCAAACTTTGGCTCAAGCTTTTTTCCTCTGGAATGTTTTCAACTCTTCTAAAAGTTTGAGCTAAAGTTTGAGGCAAACTTTTTTCTCTAGGATTTTCTTTAATTCCCTATTTGCTAGTTCAGCCTGGCCATTAGTCTGAGGGTGGTAAGGTGTGGCTACTTTATGGATTACTCCATATCTGTGGAGGAGTTTCTTCATCTGTTTGTTGCAAAAGTGACCACCACCATCACTAACAAGACCCTTGGGCACTCCATATCTTGTGAAAATGTGCTTTTTAAGGAATTGGAGGACAATCTGTGCGTCACAGGTGGTTGTGGCTATGGCTTCCACCCACTTTGAGATGTACTCCACTGCTACTAAGATATATCTGAAAGAATAGGAAGGGGGAAAGGGTCCCATGAAATCAATTCCCCATAGATCATATAATTCCAATTCCAAGATGAAGTTTTGAGGCATCTCATTCCTTCTTGTCAATCCTCCTGCTCTCTGGCATTCATTACATTGGTGAACATACTCTCTGGCATCCTTGAAGATAGTTGGCCAATAGAAGCCACTCTGCAGTATCTTTGAAGCTGTTCTTTCTGGGCCAAAGTGTCCACCATAAGCTAAACCATGGCAATGCCACAAGATATCCCTCATTTCACTCTCAGGAACACACCTTCTAATTACTCCATCAGAACATCTCTTGAACAGGAAGGGTTCATCCCATAAAAATTTCCTTCCCTCATTGATTAACCTCTTCACTTGTTGCTTAGAGAACTCTTGAGGTATCTTCCTTCCCACTTTGTAGTTTGCTATGTCAGCAAACCAAGGTGCTTGCTGGATCTGCAAAAGGTGCTCATCTGGGAAGCTTTCATTCACGGGCTGGGAGGCTTTTTGAATTGTTTCTTGTGCTAGCCTTGACAAATGATCAGCAACCCGGTTCTCAGTGCCCTTCCTGTCCCTTACCTCAATATCAAACTCTTGTAGGAGTAATATCCACCTGATAAGTCTTGGTTTAGCATCCTGCTTTGACATCAAATACTTAAGGGCAGCATGGTCAGTATAAACCACAATTTTGGATCCTATCAAGTATGATCTAAACTTATCAAATGCATAGACTACAGCTAACAATTCCTTTTCTGTTGTGGTGTAATTTTTTTGGGCCTCATTCAATACTTTACTTGCATAATATATGACATGATGCAGGTTTCCCTTCTTTTGTCCAAGTACAGCACCAATTGCAAGGTCACTTGCATCACACATGAGTTTAAAAGGCAGTTCCCAATCTGGGGGTGTGATGATTGGTGCTGTTGTGAGTCTGTTTTTTAAAGTTTCAAAGGCATGCCGGCAGTTTTCATCAAACACAAAAGGGTTATCTAGCATTAATAGATTACTCAAAGGCTTGGCTATTTTTGAAAAATCCTTGATAAACCTTCTATAAAATCCTGCATGCCCAAGAAACTTCTAACAGATTTCACATTAGCTGGTGGAGGGAGTTTTTCTATGATCTCAACCTTTGCCTTGTCAACCTCTATCCCTTTTCTTGAAACCTTATGACCAAGAACAATTTCCTCGGGTACCATGAAATGGCACATCTCCCAGTTCAAAACCAAATTAGTTTCTTGGCATCGTTTCAAGACAAGAGTTAGATGGTTCAGGCAAGTGTTGAAATTATCACCAAAAACAGAAAAGTCGTCCATGAAGACCTCTAAAAATTTTTCAACCATATCAGAGAAAATGGAAAGCATACACCTCTGAAATGTGGCTGGGGCGTTGCATAACCCAAATGGCATCCTCCTGTATGCAAAAACTCTGAATGGACATGTGAAGGCGGTCTTCTCTTGGTCCTTGGGATCTACCACGATTTGATTGTACCCAAAATACCCGTCCAAGAAGCAATAATAGGCATGGCCGACCAATCTTTCCAGCATTTGATCAATAAATGGGAGAGGGAAATGATCTTTCCTTGTGACATCATTCAATCTTCTATAGTCTATGCACATTCTCCACCCAGTCACTGTTCTAGTAGGGATCAACTCATTCTTCTCATTAGTGATGACCGTCATTCCTCCTTTCTTTGGTACAACTTGAACCGGGCTCACCCATGAGCTGTTAGATATTGGGAAGATTATCCCTGCATTCCACAACTTCATTACTTCTTTCTGGACAACTTCCTTTATTGTGGGATTTAGCCTTCTCTGAGGTTGAACCACTGGTTTGGAATTGTCCTCCAAGAGGATCTTATGCATACACACTGCAGGGCTGATGCCTCTCAGATCATCAATGGTCCATCCCAAAGCATCTTTGTGAGCTTTGAGTACATCAAGAAGTTCTCCTTCTTCCTTTTTTGTCAGGGATGAATTAATGATCACTGGGAAGCTTTCCGATGTGCCAAGGAATGCATATTTGAGATGGGTGGGTAATGGCTTCAGTTCTTGTTTTTGTACTTCTTCCTTCTTGTCTTGTTTTTCATCTTGCTCAATAGAAGTCTCAGCTACTTGTTCCTCTGTTGTCCCTTGATTTCCTTCTTACTCTTGAGGATTTTCTTCCAGCATTTCTTCCATCAAACTCTCTATCATATCCACTCTCATGTAATCCTCTTGCTCAGGAATGTGTTGCATTGACTTGAAAACATTTATGACCATTTGTTCATTGTGGACCCTGAAGATCATTTCTCCTTTTTCTACATCAATGATGGCCCTTGCTGTGGCTAGAAATGGCCTTCCCAAAATGATTGAATTGTTTCCTTCCTCTTCAGTATCCAAAATCACAAAATCTGCTGGGAAAATAAACTCCCCAACCTTCACCAACAGATTCTCCACAATTCCATTGGGTGTTTTGATTGATCTGTTAGCCATGACCAACGACATCCTGGTGGGTTTAAGTTCTTCTATGGCAAGCTTTCTCATCATTGAGAGAGGCATTAAGTTGATACTGGCACCAAGGTCATAGAGAGTTTTGTTGAGAACTATTCTTCCAATGGTGCATGAGACTACAAAGCTTCCTGGATCCTTGAGTTTTGGTGGAATGCCCCTTTGAATAACAGCACTGCATTCTTCGGTGAGTAACATGGTTTCCTTCTCAAGCCAACTTCTTTTCTTGTTGATAAGCTCCTTCAAAAACTTGGCATACAGAGGCATTTGCTTAAGTGCTTCAGCCAAGGGAATATTGATTTCCAACTTTTTTAAAGTCTCAAGGAACTTATGAAAATGTTGGTCCTTAGTCTCTTTGCTGAATCTTTGGGGATATGGCAGTGGAGGTGTGATGCTCTTTCCTACTTGCTGCTGTCCCTGAATCACTTCTTTTGAACCGTGTGGTTGGTTGTTCTTCTCTTTGAGTTTCTCAGTGCTATTGTTTGGCATCACAACTTGATCCTTGGCTTCATCTGCCTTTGTTTGGTTTTCATCTTCTATTGGTCTTTTGCTGCTCTCTGCTTGCTTCTTTGTAGTGTCATTGTTGCTCATCTTGAGTTTCTTCGTTTTGCCCCATGTGGATGATGGTTGGCTTGTGTTAACTGCTGCAACTTGGAGGCTATCAATCCTCTTGGCCATTTGCTCAAATTATTGTTGAATTTGTTGCTGCATCATCTTGTTTTGAGCCAAGATTGAATCTACTCCTTCTAGCTCCATTACTCCTCTCCTTTGTGATGGTTGGCGGTTTCTTTGATGAGCAAAGAAATATTGATTGTTGGCCACCATGTCCACAAGATTCTGTGCTTCCTCAGCAGTTTTCATCAGTTGTAGTGAACCTCCAGCAGAATGATCTAATGCCTCTTGAGATTTCAATGTCAGGCCTTCATAGAAATTTTGCAGCACGTCCCATTCATTGAACATCTCTGGAGGACACTTTCTGATTAAGGCTTTGTACCTCTCCCATGCTTCATACAAAGATTCGGCATCTAATTGTGTGAATGTCTGCACCTAGATTTTCAGCCTGATGACTCTTTGGGGTGGATAGAATTTAGCTAGAAATTTAGTCACCAAGTCATCCCAACTAGTGATGCTTCCTTGGGGAAAAGTTTCAAGCCATTGTGCGGCCTTGTCCCTTAATGAGAACGGAAATAGCAGAAGCTTGTAAGTTTCAGGATTCACGCCATTGGATTTGACAGTGTCACAAATCCTTAAGAAGATAGATAGATGTTGATTTGGATCCTCCAATGGTCCTCCCCCAAACGAGCAGTTATTTTGGACCAATGTGATTAGTTGTGGCTTCAATTCAAAGTTGTTTGCATTGACATTGGGGGTGAGAATGCTGCTTCCATAATGTCTAGCATTTGCAAAGGTATAGGAGGCCAGTACTCTCCTCTGTTGTGGGTTATTGTTAACCCCTCCTCCTGGATTAGATAGATCTCCTTCCATCTCGTGATATTCTTCCTCAGATTCTTCCTCTCCAACAATATTTTTCCCTTTTTCAGCTCTTCTTAACCTTCTAAGAGTTCTCTGGTTAGTTTCAGATAAAACAGGAATGGATCTCCCTGTACCTGACATACAAACAAAACAAAAGAAACACCACCAGTAACTCTTCAATCTATTGCTAGAATGAAGTTTAGTTTAAGCAAAATTTCAAACAGTTAGCGTGTTAGTCAAAAATTAGAGAAACAGAAAAGAAAAAGTGCTTGATCTAGATCTCCACTAGTTTAGTGGTTGATTTAGTCAAGCGAATCAAAATTTGATTGAGTGATTTGTGATTAACAGAATTTAAATTGCATGGAAAGTAAAGGGAATGGGTAAATTGCATGAAATTAAGGAGAACAGAAAATAAAGTGCTAAATCTTAAAGAACAAGAAATTAAATGGCAGAAACTTAGAACGCAAGAAATGTAAATTGCAGAATCTTAAAGTGCAAGAAATGTAAATGGCTTGAATTGTAAAGGGAATTGGGAATTGGATTTGCAGAAATTAAACAAGGAAAAGTAATATGCAATAAACAGAAAAGTAGAAGATGACTTGAATTGAACCGGATCTTAAACGGAAATGTAAATGAACTTGAAAAGCCTTTAAACAGAGAATTTAAAATGCAAACTCCAGATCTCAGGACCCAAGAGACTAGATAACCGAGTCTAGATCTCAATGCCTTCCTAGATCCAAATATAGAATTCAATTGCAAGAAATTAAAGATCAAAATAGAGAAAGCTTGAATGTAGATCTCAATTCTCCAATGGTGCAGTAAAAGAAACAGAAAGAGATCTCAAGGTGAGATTGAGACAGAATTTCCCCAATTCTCAACACCCAAGACTCAAGACAAGTGTAATTGAAATTGAAAACAAGAAAACTAAGAGGAAGAGAATTCAATTCTCCTCTCCGAAACTCAGAAACTCAGAACAATTCAAAACCAAAAGCTCTCCAAAAAACTACTCTGCAAAACTAAAAGAAAAGCCCCCATAAAACTTAAATCCTAAGCTATTTATACACTTTCTTCAAATGGTCTTCAAGCTTTGAATTGGGCCTTTGCTCTTGATGGAACTGGGTTGATAAAGGCCTTGGTTGATTGCTCTTGGAGTTGGAGAAAGATCCATTGTGAACCGGGTTGAAATCATAAAAGTTTGAGTAAAAGTTTGAGTAAAAGTTTGAGGCAAACTTTTACTCAAACTTTTTATACCAGATGGCTTCACTTGCTGCTACCAACGTTTGGGCTAAAGTTTGAGGTCAAACTTTTGCTCAAACGTTGGCCCCCTTGTGTATATGTGTGGCGCCAAGGTTTGCCAAAAAGCTTGAGGCAAACGTTGGCGCAAGCTTTTCTCCTCCAGGGTGTGCAAGTGTGGCGCCAACGTTTGCCAAAAAGTTTGAGGCAAACGTTGGCGCAAGCTTTTCTCCTCCAGGGTGTTGGTTTTGTGATGCCAACGTTTGCCAAAAAGTTTGAGGCAAACGTTGGCTCAAGCTTTTCTCCCAAAAGTTTGAGGTAAACTTTCGCTCAAGCTTTTTTCCTCTGGAGTGTTTTCGATTCTTCCAAAAGTTTGAGCTAAAGTTTGAGGCAAACTTTGGCTCAAGCTTTTTTCCTCTGGAATGTTTTCAACTTTTCTAAAAGTTTGAGCTTGGCTCAAACTTTTTGTTCTCTCTTGCTCCTAGCCATTCCTTCTTCCTTCAACCTTCTTCAAAACTCTTTTCACCTATCATCAATCAATCAAAACAATCAAAGCTATGCCCCAATTCATGAGATTGTGTTTCTTTCATAATATATGACAATTATAGCCTAAAATCTCATGAAAGTGCATGAATTCATACATGGTTGATTGAATCAAAGGAAACATGGAAATCTACCCAATTGGCTTGCTTATGGCTTAAGAAAGTGCATAAAATCAATTGAAAACAAAAGAAAAAGGCTAGTGAAACTAGGCTAAGATGACTTGTCATCACAACAACAAACTTAAAGCTTACTTGTCCCCAAGCAAGAAAGGAAATATGCTCAAAGGTTCTTTTAATTAAGACGGATTGAAGAATAACTTGTAAGGTCCTGTGAGTGAAGTGATTAAGTGTCAGTGGGGTGAACTCTAAATCATATGCTCGTGCAAGGGCCTCAGTGCTTACTAGTCCTTACATATTGG
>NC_029793.2:83303764-83328852 GCF_000816755.2 Arachis ipaensis | reverse complement strand
ATGACTTGTCATCACAACACCAAACTTAGAGCTTGCTTGTCCCCAAGCAAGAAAAGATTTATTGAGAAGAAAGAATGAAATGGAAGAGGATGTTCATGCTAGCAGAGTATTATTGGTAGTTCAAGGGGTTTTATGTGGATATGTAAACACTCACTTCTTATTGACTTTTAGGCCTAGAAAGTCTCCTTCAAGCATCAAGCAACACACTGCTATGACCTCTCATTATTCCTTTGTCCTTGACTATTATTTTTTTCTAAAAGCTTTAGTTCAGTGTCATGTGTAACAAGTTCTTTTTTCTTTCTTTATACTTGACACATTATTCACTATAGACACTTGGCTCACATTCCTTCTTAAAACATTGATGCCCAGCACCTCTTTGGGTTACTAAATGCCTTATAGTTAGGTTGCTCTTGATAGTGGACTTTCAGCTGATGATCCCGAGTTAGTTAACTCAGGTCACCAAGTGTTAATACACTCCAAAGAACTTAATAATCCAAGCAGATCCTAGTACAAAGACACCACAGGCATATATTCTAAGGTTCAAGCTATTGGTGTCTAGCTTTGTTTCTTTTTATTTTCTTTTGTTTTGTTGCCACTCTTTGGCTATTTCTTTTCTCTTTTTGTTTTTCTTTTTAACCAAGAACTTTTATTTGATTGAGATTCATAGACAGTAGGCCACTTTCTACTTAGAAGGAGACATCTTAGTTCTGTTATTCACTAAAAGTGAGCTATCATACAATCACACATACATACCACCACTTACTTTTATTGTACTTCTATCTAACAAAGAACTATCTCACTTCACATTCAAACATTTCTTTTATTGAATTAAAGATGCAAGGGACAAAGCATGCTTTTTGTTAAGTGAAAGTAAACACACAAGCACACACTTAGGCTAGCTTACTTATTTTAAAATTGAAACAGAAATGATGGAAAGACTACTAAACTAACAGTTACTGTTAAGATAGGCATATTCACACTTCCAATTTAGAGCAATTCAATGCTGATGGAGTTAAGTGACAATACAACCTCTTGGTGGCTTCTTCTTCTTTCTCTCAGCTAATGGTGTGTAGTCCTCCCAAGAGAGTGATTGAATTCCTACAGTGTTAATGGAAGTTGCTTGTTTCTCAAGCCCTTAGATGACTGGTTAGTGTGCAAGATTTCTTGTAGGCGTTTGAACTTACTTTGGTGTGTGAACACCAAACTTAGTCCCTTGCCATGTTTTTTATGCATTAAAATAACCATATGTGAAAGCCTAAGTCTTTGCTAAAGGTAATAAAACTAAAAACTAGAAACAGACAATGATTAAATGATTTATCAGATTGCTTGGAGCTAGTAATCCCTTTGTGCAGAAGGTGAGAATGTGCTTTTAAATGAGATTTTGGTGGAACTCCAAACTTAGAATCCTTTATTCTCCCTTAAATTATTTTGGTGTGAAACACCAAACTTAGCTCCTTGCAATACATACCAATCATTTAACCTTTTTATTGAAATAGCTATGAAAAGAAAATTACCTCAGGTTGGGTTGCCTCCCAACAAGCGCTTCTTTAATGTCATTAGCTTGACATCCTTCAATTCTTTTCAAGAAGGTTGTAGGCTCTGAACCTCTTTTTCCTTATCCCATTGTCCTCCCAAGTATAGCTTTGCTCTGTGACCATTTGCTGTGAATTGACTCTTTGTTGCTTCATCTAGCAATTCAATACTCCCATAAGGAGAAACCTTTGTCACCAAGTATGGGCCAGTCCACTTAGACTTAAGTTTGCCAGGGAAGATCTTAAGCCTTGAGTTATACAGGANAATTGATGCTCAGAGCCTTGGGCCATGTTCTTTTTGTTTTTGTATTTTCTTTATTTTCTTTTGTTTTGTTTGCTGCTTCTTTGATCAATAAATGTTTGAGAATCTCCACAACACTTCTTTGAACTCTATGTCCCGCCTATGAGCTCCCATGCAAGTTTTCATAAGCATGCAACCTTAATACATAATCATACAACTAGAACCACCACTTCTCCTAATCTTTTGCTTGCCTCAAAATTGTTTAATTCCTCAACCCTTCTTTTCATAGAACTTTCATGTGATGCATTTTTGAAATATTGAGTGCAAACAAGTTTTGGAGAGTATAGTGTTGTAAATGATCAAGCATCTTGATTATTGAATTGCAGAAAAACTATACTAGACAGAAGGACAGATAGGGGTATAATATAACTTTCAATCAGAGAAATATCTGATAATGAATAAGACAACCTTTTGGAGTTTACTTGCTGTCCTCTTCCTCATCATCATTGCTGGTCTTCACATTCCTCTTTCATCTCTTTGATTGATGATGCTAAATCTTCCCAAAAGTTTGTATGGTACTTTGCAGTGATATTGAAAGTTGCTTGTTCCCCAAGCACTTGAAAAATGGTTAGCATGCATGATTTATTTGTGGGCCTTTGAACTTACTTTGGTGTGGGAACACCAAACTTAGTACCTTGCCAATGGTTCTCATGCATCAGATTAACCATGTGTGGAACTCTTTTTCTTTTTTTTTTTCAAAAGCAATAGAACTAAAGACTAGGAAACAGCAGAATAGTTAACTAGTTCGTCTAGATGCTTGAAGCTAGCATTATGCAGAAAGTGAGAATGTGTTTTATGATGGGATTTTGGTGGAACACCAAACTTAGAATCCTTTATTCTCCTTTATATTATTTTGGTGTGTAACACCAAACTTAGCTTCTTGCAATATAGATGAAGTTAATTAACCTTTTTATTAAAATAACTATAGAAAGAAAACTACCTCAGGTTGGGTTGCCTCCCAACAAGCACTCTTTTATTGTCATTAGCTTGACATCCATCATCCTCTGATCATGGAAGTTGAGGCTTCTGTTGCCTTTGGTTTCCCCCTCTCACCGTGGGCTTTTCTTTGATGATTGTTTCTTTTCCCGTGGCCTTCTCACTTTTTTCCATAACTGCTTTCCCTTTCAACCCAGCAGCTTTTTCACTGTTCTTTGGGTCATCTTCAGTGGCCCTTGGAGATATATTTTCTTCTCTCTCGCCCAATTCAGCAAGGTTTTGAACCAGTTGTTCCATTTGCCTTTCAACTCTTCTGAGTGAGGCCTCTTGGTTCCTACTTATCATCTCTTGATTTTTCCTTATTTCTTCCTGCTCTATTGTTATCATTTCTTGAACTTTCATGAATCTTTCCATCATCATTTCTAGAACATATAGTCTTTGAGAGTTTGGAATTGGTTGTGGTTGTGTCAACTGTGATGGTTGATGAGAGTTATTTTGGGCGAGTGGTGAGATAGGATGGGGTTCAAAGTGTGTGTATTGGGATGGTGTGTGATGATTGTTGTTGTGGGGGTGGTTTTTATGCTGGTTTTTGAAATAGGGGTTGTCGCAGTTGAAGTCCCTTGGTCTTTGATTTTGGTTTTCAACCCCCCTCCAGTTGGATTGAGTTCTCTAGGGTGGGTTGTACACATCATTCTGAGTCCTACGTTGGAACATGCTTGAGGAGCTGCTTGGAGAGTGTGATCGCTCATGACTTTGTTGCTCATAGTTAATTACTCCAGAACCGTTTTCAGGTTGATTCCAACAGTGGGGATTTTGAGGTGAGTTCTGTGCATTTGCCACATCATGTTGCAGTTCATCTATTTTTCTGTTAATCAGCTCCAATTGTTGCTTAAGCTGTTGATGTATCTGCTCGCTTTGGGTCATAATTGCATGAATACCTTCAATTTCCTTTTCTTGTACGAATGGTTGCACTCCTGCCTCTGGTTTAACAGTTCTCTGAGGTGGCTTCAGCTTGGCTAGGAGTTCACTCATTAGTTCTTCCCATCCGATGATGTTTCCTTGTGGGAAAGCTTCAAACCACTGAGCAATGTCGTTCATGGTGATGAGTGGTTGCTTGTCATCTAAGGTGGGGATATTACTCCCCTGCTTACTAGAATTCTTTGAGTTCCCCTCCATGATCTGCACAATCACAAACTGTCCAAATGAAGATTGAATATATTCATGCCCAAAATGTGATCAGAAAATTAGCTGACACGATGTATCAAACAGTTGATAGGCTTGAAAGATTAATAAAAGAAAATTGCTTCTCTCTTATATTCAACAGGCAAAAGCATAAGAATCACACAATGCCAGAGAAACCAGGAAAACTTCAATCTATTGCTAGAATGAAGTTTTAGTTAGCTTAAGCAAAAATTCAAACAGTTAGTGGGTTAGTCCAAAGTTAGAGAAACAGAAAATAAAAATGCTAGATCTAGATCTCCACTTCACTTAATCATTGTCAATCTATTTCAATCTCCGGCAACGGCGCCAAAAACTTGATGTGTATTTTCGGGAAACGAATTCCAAACACATAAAACTAACTGGCAAGTGCACCGGGTCGTATCAAGTAATAATAACTCACGGGAGTGAGGTCGATCCCACAGGGATTGAAGGATTGAGCAATTTCAGTTTAGTGGTTGATTTAGTAAAGCGAATCAAGATTTGGTTGAGTGGTTTGTGATTAACAGAATTTAAATTGCATGGAAAGTAAAGGGAATGGGTAAATTGCATGAAATTAAAGAGAACAGAAAATAAAGTGCTGAATCTTAAAGAACAAGATATTAAATGGCAGAAACTTAGAACCACCCAAGATCCAAAACAAGAAAAGTAAAGAGTGCTGAGCAAGAACAAGGAAGAAGAGAGATCAATTCTCCTTCCCAATTCTCTAGAATTCTAAAGCAACAATTCAAAAATGTAAAGGTGAGCTCTTTGTAAGTGTTCCAAAATTCTCTCCAAAGAAAAGCTCCCATAAAACTTAAATCCTAAGCTATTTATACACTTTCTTCAAATGGTCTTCAAGCTTTGAATTGGGCCTTTGATCTTGATGGAATTGGGTTGATAAAGGCCTCGGTTGATTGCTCTTGGAGTTGGAGAAAGATCCATTGTGAACCGGGTTGAAATCATAAAAGTTTGAGTAAAAGTTTGAGTAAAATTTTGAGGCAAACTTTTACTCAAACTTTTTATACCAGATGGCTTCACTTGCTGCTACCAACGTTTGGGCTAAAGTTTGAGGTCAAACTTTTGCTCAAACGTTGGCCCACTTGTGTATATGTGTGGCGCCAACGTTTGCCAAAAAGCTTGAGGCAAACGTTGGCGCAAACTTTTCTCCTCCAGGGTGTGCAAGTGTGGCGCCAACGTTTGCCAAAAAGTTTGAGGCAAACTTTGGCTCAAGCTTTTTTCCCAAAAGTTTGAGCTAAAGTTTGAGGCAAACTTTGGCTCAAGCTTTTTTCCTCTGGAGTGTTTTCGATTCTTCCAAAAGTTTGAGCTAAAGTTTGAGGCAAACATTGGCTCAAGCTTTTTTCCTCTGGAATGTTTTCAACTCTTCTAAAAGTTTGAGCTAAAGTTTGAGGCAAACTTTGGCTCAAACTTTTTGTTCTCTCTTGCTCCTAGCCATTCCTTCTTCCTTCAACCTTCTTCAAAACTCTTTTCACCTATCATCAATCAATCAAAACAATCAAAGCTATGCCCCAATTCCTGAGATTGTGTTTCTTTCATAATATATGACAATTATAGCATAAAATCTCATGAAAGTGCATGAATTCATACATGGTTGATTGAATCAAAGGAAACATGGAAATCTACCCAATTGGCTTGCTTATGGCTTAAGAAAGTGCATAAAATCAATTGATAACAAAAGAAAAAGGCTAGTGAAACTAGGCTAAGATGACTTGTCATCACAACACCAAACTTAAAGCTTGCTTGTCCCTAAGCAAGAAAAGAATTATTGAGAAGAAAGAATGAAATGGAAGAGGATGTTCATGCTAGTAGAGTATTATTGGTAGTTCATGGGGTTTTATGTGGATATGTAAACACTCACTTCTTATTGACTTTGAGGCCTAGAAAGCATCCTTCAAGCATCAAGCAACACACTGTTGTGACCTCTCATTATTCCTTTGTCCTTGACTATTATTTTTTTTTCTATAAGCTTTAGTTCAGTGTCATGTGTAACAAGTTCATTTCTTTCTTTATACTTGACACATTATTCACTATAGACACTTGGCTCACATTCCTTCTTAAAACATTGATGCCCAGCACCTCTTTGGGTTACTAAATGCCTTGTAGTTAGGTTGCTCTTGATAGTGGACTTTCAGTTGATGATCCCGGGTTAGTTAACCCAAGTCACTAAGTGTTGATACACTACAAAGAACTTAATAATCCAAGCAGATCCTAGTACTAAGACATCACAGGCATATATTCTAAGGTTCAAGCTATTGGTGTCTAGCTTTGTTTCTTTTTATTTTCTTTTGTTTTGTTGCCACTCTTTGGCTATTTCTTTTCTCTTTTTGTTTTTGTTTTTCTTTTTAACCAAGGACTTTTATTTGATTGAGATTCATAGACAGTAGGCCACTTTCTACTTAGAAGGAGACATCCTAGTTCTCTTATTCACTAAAAGTGAGCTATCATACAATCACACATACATACCACCACTTACTTTTATTGTACTTCTATCTAACAGAGAACTATCTTATTTCACATTCAAACATTTCTTTTATTGAATTAAAGATGCAGGGGACAAAGCATGCTTTTTGTTAAGTGAAAGTAAACACACAAGCACACACTTAGACTAGCTTACTTATTTAAGAAAATTGATTCTACTTGTACTAGATGAACACTTTAGCAAGATATAAATCATGGCATTTCTCAACAGCTGAAGTTAAGTATAGATACAACCTATTGGTTTGCAGTTCTTTTGTCCTTCTTTTTGTTGATCCCCTTTTGAGTCATGGTGCATTATGTCTTCAATTGGTGGTTAGTTCCCTGCATAATTCTCAAAAGTTTCTTGCTTCTCAAGCCCTTAGGTGACTGGTTATTATGCATGAATTGAATGCGGCTTTTGGATTTAATTTGGTGTGGGAACACCAAACTTAGTTCCTTGCCACTTCCTCTGATGCAACAGGTCAACTATATGTAAAATCTTGTGTTCTTGCTAAAGGTTATGAAGTTGAAATTAGTTAGCAATTAAGTAATTGAATAATCTGTTTGATTGCTTGGAGCTAGTGTTGTGCAAGAAATGAGAATATGTTTTTAAATGATGTTTTGGTGGAACACCAAACTTATAATCCTTCATTCTCCTTTAAATTATTTTGGTGTGTAACACCAAACTTAGCTCCTTGCAATGCATACCAAATATTCAACATTTTTATTGAAAATGCTATGAAAAGAAAACTACCTCTGGTTGGGTTGCCTCCCAACAAGCGCTCTTTTAATATCACTAGCTTGACATTGGGGCTTTCTTTTATGGTGGTTGATGATTGTAATGCCTCAACTTGTCTCCCCTGACTGTGATCCTCCTCTTTGTTCTCTGGTGTTCAATTTCGGCGTGCTCTAATGAGAATATATTGCTGACAGTATAATAGTCATCCGTCTGTTGGCTTGCTCCCAGTTGTTGATAGATCAATTGCACTTTATCACCCTTGGAAAGCCCTTCTATTGGAATCTTTCTGTTCTTCCAACCTCTCTTTGTTTTGTTTCTGTGTTTCTTCCTTTCTTTTGTTGATCTTTCTTCTCTGGCCGTAGGCTTACTTTGGAGATCTCTCTTCTCAGTGGCTAATACTCCAATATCCTCTTGAACTTCTTCATCATTCTGCACAATCTTTTGCCTTGGGATGTTGCTGTGAATCACCTTGTTGCTTTCTTCCTTTAACTGTGATTCTTCCTTGTCGAGTTCCATATAGTCTTTCTTCTCATCACTGAACTGCGCTTCTGGTAATACTTTCAGAGTGACACTCTTATCATGCATTCTGAAAGTTAATTCTCCTTGCTCTACGTCTATAATAGCCCTGGCAGTGGCCAAGAACGGTCTTCCAAGTATGATGGAGTGACTTTCATCCTCATCTGAATCTAGAACCACAAAATTTGCAGGGTATATGAATTCGTCCACCTTGACTAGAAGATTTTCAATTACACCCCTGGGGTATAACATTGACTTATCTACCAGCTCTAGAGACATCTGTACCGGTTTAACTTCCTCTATACGCAGCTTTTTCACCAAAGAGGAGGGAATTAAGTTAATACTTGCTCCTAGATCGCACATTGCCTTAGTGATGATTGATTCCCCAAAGGTGTAAGGCAGCAAGAAGCTTCCGTGGTCTTCAAGCTTAGGAGGAAGCCCTTTTTGAATCAAAGCCCTGCATTCCTCAGTAAGCAGTATGGTCTCTTTCTCGTCCCAACTTCTTTTCTTGTTGATAAGCTCGGTTTCTTTGATGAGCAAAGAAATATTGATTGTTGGCCACCATGTCCACAAGATTCTGGGCTTCCTCAGCAGTTTTCATCAGTTGTAGTGAAGCTCCAGCAGAATGATCTAATGCCTCTTGAGATTTTAATGTCAGGCCTTCATAGAAATTTTGCAGCACGTCCCATTCATTGAACATCTCTGGAGGACACTTTCTGATTAAGGCTTTGTACCTCTCCCATGCTTCATACAAGGATTCGGCATCCAATTGTGTGAATGTCTGCACCTCGGTTTTCAGCCTGATGACTCATTGGGGTGGATAGAATTTAGCTAGAAATTTAGTCACCAAGTCATCCCAACTAGTGATGCTTCCTTGGGGAAAAGTTTCAAGCCATTGTGCGGCCTTGTCCCTTAATAAGAACGGAAACAGCAGAAGCTTGTAAGTTTCAGGATTCACGCCATTGGATTTGACAGTGTCACAAATTCTTAAGAAGATAGATAGATGTTGATTTGGATCCTCCAATGGTCCTCCCCCAAACGAGCAGTTGTTTTGGACCAATGTGATTAGTTGTGACTTCAATTCAAAGTTGTTTGCATTGACATTGGGGGTGAGAATGCTGCTTCCACAATGTCTAGCATTTGCAAAGGTATAGGAGGCCAGTACTCTCCTCTGTTGTGGGATATTGTTAACCCCTCCTCTTGGATTAGATGGATCTCCTTCCATCTCGTGATATTCTTCCTCAGATTCTTCCTCTCCAACAATATTTTTCCCTCTTTCAGCTCTTTTTAACCTTCTAAGAGTTCTCTGGTCAGTTTCAGATAAAACAGGAATGGATCTCCCTGTACCTGACATACAAACAAAACAAAAGAAACACCACCAGTAACTCTTCAATCTATTGCTAGAATGAAGTTTAGTTTAAGCAAAATTTCAAACAGTTAGCGTGTTAGTCAAAAATTAGAGAAACAAAAAAGAAAAAGTGCTTGATCTAGATCTCCACTACACGTAATCATTGTCAATCTATTTCAATTCCCGGCAACGACGCCAAAAACTTGATGTGTATTTTCGGAAAACGAATTCCAAACACACAAAACTAACCGGCAAGTGTACCGGGTCGCATCAAGTAATAAAACTCACGGGAGTGAGGTCGATCCCACAGGGATTGAAGGATTGAGCAATTTTAGTTTAGTGGTTGATTTAGTCAAGCGAATCAAAATTTGATTGAGTGATTTGTGATTAACAGAATTTAAATTGCATGGAAAGTAAAGGGAATGGGTAAATTGCATGAAATTAAAGAGAACAGAAAATAAAGTGCTGAATCTTAAAGAACAAGAAATTAAATGGCAGAAACTTAGAACCCAAGAAATGTAAATTGCCGAATCTTAAAGTGCAAGAAATGTAAATGGCTTGAATTGTAAAGGGAATTGGGAATTGGATTTCCAGAAATTAAACAAGGAAAAGTAATATGCAATAAACAGAAAAGTAGAAGATGACTTGAATTGAACCGGATCTTAAACGGAAATGTAAATGAACTTGAAAAGCTTTTAAATAGAGAATTTAAAATGCAAACTCCAGATCTCAGGACCCAAGAGACTAGATAACCGAGTCTAGATCTCAATGCCTTCCTAGATCCAAATATAGAATTCAATTGCAAGAAATTAAAGATCAAAACAGAGAAAGCTTGAATGTAGATCTCAATTCTCCAATGGTGCAGTAAAAGAAACAGAAAGAGATCTCAAGGTGAGATTGAGACAGAATTTCCCCAATTCTCAACACCCAAGACTCAAGACAAGTGTAATTGAAATTGAAAACAAGAAAATTAAGAGGAAGAGAATTCAATTCTCCTCTCCAAAACTCAGAAACTCAGAACAATTCAAAACCAAAAGCTCTCCAAAAAACTACTCAGCAAAACTAAAAGAAAAGCCCCTTTGAATCACAGCACTGCATTCTTCGATGAATAACACGGTTTCCTTCACAAGCCAACTTCTTTTCTTGTTGATAAGCTCCTTCAAAAACTTGGCATACAGAGGCATTTGCACAAGTGCTTCAGCCAAGGGAATATTGATTTCCAACTTTTTGAAAGTCTCAAGGAACTTATGAAAATGTTGGTCCTTAGTCTCTTTGCTGAATCTCTGGGGATATGGTAGTGGAGGTGTGATGCTCTTTCCTACTTGCTGCTATCCCTAAATCACTTCTTTTGAACCGTGTGGTTGGTTGTTCTTCTCTTTGAGTTTCTCAGTGCTCTTGTTTGGCATCACAACTTGATCCTTGGCTTCATCTGCCTTTGTTTGTTTTTCATCTTCTATTGGTCTTTTGCTGCTCTTTGCTTGCTTCTTTGTAGTGTCATTGTTGCTCATCAATGTTCTCCCACTCCTTAATTCTATCGCCTTGCATTCTTCCTTAGGATTTGGGATTGTATCACTCGGCAGTGAGCTTGAAGGTCTCTCAACAGAAATCTGCTTGGAGATTTGCCCAATTTGCCTCTCTAGGTTCTTCATGGATGCTTCATGGTTCTTGGTTGTCATTTCCTGGTGTTTCCACATTTTGTCTATCAAAGTTTCCAAGTTAGTGAGTCTTTGAGATTCAGGTGATGCTTGTGGTGGGTTGTGAGATGTGGATGGTGGATGGTGGGCATTTTGGTTGGTGGGTTGGTTATTGGATTGGTAATGGTTGGGGTTGGGGTAGTTGTTTTGAGGTTTTCTGTAAGGGTTTTGGTTAGTTTGCTGCTGGTTGTGGTTTTGGTTGTTTCTTAAATTATTTTGGTTTGAGTTCCTCTGCCATGGTTGTTGATTTTGGTTGTGATTATCTCCCCATCTGAGGTTTGGGTGGTTCTTCCAGGATGGATTGTATGTGTCACCATACACTTCATTCTGTCCAGAGTTTTGGTTATGCATGTACTGCACTTGCTCCTGTTGTTGCTCCTCTTGAGTTTCTTCGTTTTGCCCCCATGTGGATGATGGTTGGCTTGTGTTAACTGCTGCAACTTGGAGGCTATCAATCCTCTTGGCCATTTGCTCAAATTGTTGTTGAATTTGTTGCTGCATCATCTCGTTTTGAGCCAAGATTGAATCTACTCCTTCTAGCTCCATTACTCCTCTCCTTTGTGATGGTTGGCGGTTTTTTTGATGAGCAAAGAAATATTGATTGTTGGCCACCATGTCCACAAGATTCTAGGCTTCCTCAGCTGTTTTCGTCAGTTGTAGTGAACCTCCAGCAGAATGATCTAATGCCTCTTGAGATTTCAATGTTAGGCCTTCATAGAAATTTTGCAGCACGTCCCATTCATTGAACATCTCTGGAGGACACTTTCTGATTAAGGCTGTGTACCTCTCCCATGCTTCATACAAGGATTTGGCATCTAATTGTGTGAATGTCTGCACCTCGGGTTTCAGCCTGATGACTCTTTGGGGTGGATAGAATTTAGCTAGAAATTTAGTCACCAAGTCATCCCAACTAGTGATGCTTCCTTGGGGAAAAGTTTCAAGCCATTGTGCGGCCTTGTCCCTTAATGAGAACGGAAACAGCAGAAGCTTGTAAGTTTCATGATTTACGCCATTGGATTTGACAGTGTCACAAATCCTTAAGAAGATAGATAGATGTTGATTTGGATCCTCCAATGGTCCTCCCCCAAACGAGCAGTTGTTTTGGACCAATGTGATTAGTTGTGGCTTCAATTCAAAGTTGTTTGCATTGACATTGGGGGTGAGAATGCTGCTTCCACAATGTCTAGCATTTGCAAAGGTATAGGAGGCCAGTACTCTCCTCTATTGTGGGTTATTGTTAACCCCTCCTCCTGGATTAGATGGATCTCCTTCCATCTCGTGATATTCTTCCTCAGATTCTTCCTCTCCAACAATATTTTTCCCTCTTTCAGCTCTTCTTAACCTTCTAAGAGTTCTCTGGTCAGTTTCAGATAAAACAGGAATGGATCTCCCTGTACCTGACATACAAACAAAACAAAAGAAACACCACCAGTAACTCTTCAATCTATTGCTAGAATGAAGTTTAGTTTAAGCAAAATTTCAAACAGTTAGCGTGTTAATCAAAAATTAGAGAAACAGAAAAGAAAAAGTGCTTGATCTAGATCTCCACTTCACGTAATCATTGTCAATCTATTTCAATCCCTGGCAACGGCGCCAAAAACTTGATGGGAAAATTTGTGGAAAAACGAATTTCCGAACACCCAAAACTAACCGGCAAGTGCACCGGGTCGCATCAAGTAGTAAAACTCATGGGAGTGAGGTCGATCCTACAGGGATTGATGGATCAAGCAACTTTAGTGGGTGATTAGTTTAGTCAAGCTAACATTTGAGTGATAATTGATGCAGCAGAAAGTAAATGACAAGGAAAATTAAAGTGCAGAAAGTAAATTGGACAGTAACTTAAAGAACAAGAAAGTAAAATAGTTGAAACTTAATTTGCAAGAAATGTAAATTGCATTAAATGTAAAGGGGAGTGGGTGCTGGAAATTAAAGAGAGCAATAGATCAAAGCTTAGAGAAAATTAAACTTGCAGGAAAAGTAAATCAGATCATGAATAGAAATGTAAAATGCAGAGCACTTGCAGAAGAATTAAATTGCTTGAAAGTAAATTGAATTCAGTGAGAACAGAAAGCAATGAGAACCAAATTTCAAAATCAAGCTCAATGTAAATTAAATTGTAAACTTGCAGCAAAGGAACTTGTAGTAGAGGAGAAATTAAAATTGCAGAAGAAGAACAAGAGAAATCTTAGACCGAGAGGGAAACAGAATTCCTTCTCCCCTCAATCCAAGATTCAAATTCAAAGAAAGAAAAACTAGAAGAGGGAAAGCTCTCCAATCCTAATGCTCCCTAGTGGAGCCAGCCTCCTATTCTCTCTAATGGAGCTCTCTCCTTTTTGAAATGAAATTAATGCCTTTATATAGGCTTTTACAAAATGAAAATGAAAAATGAAAATAATATTTACAAAATGAAATTCCTAATCTAGCTTCTCTATGTGCCTTTGAGTCATGTGGGCTTTGCTTGCTTTGGAGTGGAATTGGGTTGAAGATGGATCCGGATGGCATTGGTCTTGAGAAGAAATCCGCTTGAAATTTGGACTTTGGAATATTCACGTTTGAGTCAACGTTTGAGGCAAACGTTGACTCTACCGCGACCCCTGACCCTAACCACGCCTACAGGACATCATCATCACGTGGGCTGGAATATGGAACCTAATGGAAGGATCGTGCTTCATGGAGGATGGGACGCTGTCCGGGAACACTACGGCCTAAGGGATCAGTGGCTGGTGCTGTTCCGTTATCACGAAGCTCAAAACACCACGTATGTCATGTTCTTCAACGGTCATACAATGGAAATCAACTACTTGGCCCATGCCGAGCCGGGGACGGACTCCACTTGTATAAGCTATCCGACGGCCCCAAGTCAAGGCACATAGCCGATGGGTTCAGATCGACCAATCCCTTCTTTGTCAGCCCAATCGTGCATAGACTGCCAACCCGTTTTCTCGTAAGTCTCCCGACAGTTATTTTTAAAGGCAACTATTTCCGGTGCTATTGTTCTATTCAATTATTTCATTGCTCTCACCCTACAAAATATGTCCTCGCTTCCAGCCGAATGTCCCCCCTCTGCCGGGAGTATACGAGGATAGCCCAATTTCGATTACAAACGAGAGGGGCGCGTGGACCGTTCAATATACGCACTATGTCGGGAGGACAAACGGATGTTTTGGAATGGGCTGGTGTGCCTTAGCAACAGCATGTCAACTAAGACACGGCCATGTGTGTGTCTTCGAGCGGCGCGGCTGCATATATATTGAGAACTCTTGTATCCTAAACCCCCCAGCCACTGATGATATTTTTGTGGCAACGAATTCCAACACCCAAACTCACCGGCAAGTGCACCGGGTCGCATCAAGTAGTAAAACTCATGGGAGTGAGGTCGATCCTACAGGGATTGATGGATCAAGCAACTTTAGTGGGTGATTAGTTTAGTCAAGCTAACATTTGAGTGATAATTGATGCAGCAGAAAGTAAATGACAAGGAAAATTAAAGTGCAGAAAGTAAATTGGACAGTAACTTAAAGAACAAGAAAGTAAAATAGCTGAAACTTAAATTGCAAGAAATGTAAATTGTATTAAATGTAAAGGGGAGTGGGTGCTGGAAATTAAAGAGAGCAATAGATCAAAGCTTAGAGAAAATTAAACATGCAGCAAAAGTAAATCAGATCATGAACAGAAATGTAAAATGCAGAGCACTTGCAGAAGAATTAAATTGCTTGAAAGTAAATTGAATTCAGTGAGAACAGAAAGCAATGAGAACCAAATTTCAAAATCAAGCTCAATGTAAATTAAATTGTAAACTTGCAGCAAAGGAACTTGTAGTTGAGGAGAAATTAAAATTTCAGAAGAAGAACAAGAGAAATCTTAGACCGAGAGGGAAACAGAATTCCTTCTCCCCTCAATCCAAGATTCAAATTCAAAGAAAGAAAAACTAGAAGAGGGAAAGCTCTCCAATCCTAATGCTCCCTAGTGGAGCCAGCCTCCTAGTGCTCTCTGTTCCAACCTCCCTTCTAAAATGAAAATGATGCCTTTTTATAGGCTTTTAAAAACATGACAAATGAAAATGAAATTGAAAAGCAAATTACAAAGAAAATGAAATTCCTAATCAAATTGTTTCTTGTGCCTTTGAGTGATGTCAATTGGGCTTTTGGCCTTGATGGAATTGGGTTGAAAATAGCCTCTGTTGATTGCTCTTGACCTTGGAAAATATTTAAGCTTTGAACCGGACCATGAACCAAAAAAAATTTGAGTCAAAGTTTGAGGCACACTTTGACTCAAGCTTTTTGTAGCAGCTTGCTCTTTTTGCTGTCATCCACGTTTGGCTTAAAGTTTGAGGTCAAACTTTAGCTCTTGTGGCGCTACTTTGTCCTCTTGTCAACGTTGTCAATTTTATGCCAACTATAGACTATTATATATGGTTGGAAAGCTCTAAATGTCAGCTTTCTAACCCACTTGGAATCACCTCAATTGGACATCTACAACTCAAGTTATGCCCCTTTGAAGAGGACAAGGTCGCTGGCTTTGGTGTGCAGCGTTTGAGGAAAAGTTTGCCTCAAACGTGGTCGAAAACGCCAGTTCTGGAGGCTCAAACGCATTGTTCACCCCATACTATTATATATTGTTGGAAAGCCCTGAATGTCTACTTTCCAATAATATTGGAAGCACATCATTTGGAGCTCTACAGCTCGAGTTATACTCCGTCGAAGGTGCAGAGGTCAGTTGGCCTCACTGCAGGTTGCCACCATGTTCGTTTATGCACATTGCGGGGCAGTTTTCTCCCTCAATTTTAGTGTCCACTATGCAGTGCCACATATGCTTGGAAAGCTCTTGATTCCTACTTTCCATTGCTTTTTGAATCACCTCATTTGGAGCTCTGTAGCTCAAGTTATTCTTGTTGGAAGTATACCCCTTTAGGCTGTTGTGGTGTGTGGTGCCAACGTTTGCCAAAAAGTTTGAGGCAAACGTTGGCGTAAGCTTTTCTCCTCCAGGGTGTTGGTTTTGTGATGCCAACGTTTGCCAAAAAGTTTGAGGCAAACGTTGGCTCAAGCTTTTCTCCCAAAAGTTTGAGCTAAAGTTTGAGGCAAACTTTGGCTCAAGCTTTTTTCCTCTGGGGTGTTTTCAATTCTTCCAAAAGTTTGAGCTAAAGTTTGAGGCAAACTTTGGCTCAAACTTTTTGTTCTCTCTTACTCCTAGCCATTCCTTTTTCCTTCAACCTTCTTCAAAACTCTTTTCACCTATCATCAATCAATCAAAACAATCAAAGCTATGCCCCAAATCATAAGATTGTGTTTCTTTCATAATATATGACAATTATAGCACAAAATCTCATGAAAGTGCATTAATTCATCCATGGTTGATTGAATCAAAGGAAACATAGAAATCTACCCAATTGACTTGCTTATGGCTTAAGAAAGTGCATAAAACCTATTGAAAACAAAGGAAAAAGCATAGAAAAACATGACATGGTGACATGTCATCATCCCATCTTTGATATCCAATTCCTTGATGCATTTTGTCATTGTAGCTTCCATTTCCTACAATATAGTTGTGACCACACTCATAGCCAAAGGGGTGAGAATTCATAATAGCAAGAGAAAATAAAACAAAAACTAATAAGAAACAAAAGAATAATAGCCAATAACATAACACCATTGCAATTCCCCGGCAACGGCGCCAAAAATTTTATATAAGAATTATTGTCGGTCTTGAATTTTCTCAATAGAAATAAGAACTTCATTGTAAGCATAGTCCCAAACCAACTAATAACTCTTAATCAAATTTTAATGTTGGTTGTCACAAGTACAAACCCCAATGAAAATTAACCGAAGTATTCAAACCTCGGGTCGTCTCACAAGGAATTGCAATGAAGTGATCAATTATTGGCTATGAAGGAATAAAGGGGGTTTGATTGATAAAAGGGCGAGAAAATAAATGGCAAGAAAAGTAAAGAAAACAATTAAAGAAAGCAAATGATAAAGAGAGACATTCAGGGCAAGGATTGAGCATATAGGCTTTCCATCCTAGTCATTAATGACAATAATTAACAAGAATTTATCTTATTTCATCATCTCTAGCAATGGAAGAATGTATGATGTTATCCTCACGTTGAGAGAACGTCAAACAAGACTAGCTAATATCAATCCAAAAGTCCTAATCAACTTACTAATTGAACTAGCAAGAGATTAGCGTCAATGGAAACAATACTAGCTAACAACTCTAGATCACCAATCTAAATTAGGTATTCATGACTCAAGATTACCTAATTTCTCTTTCCAAACCAAGAATGTTCAAAGTCTACTCTAAAGACCAACCAAGCATTTTATCAAACACTTGGTGGTTACAAATGGAAAGCATAGTAAAAGTGCAAGAATAATAAATCTATCAACTACCAATTGCAAGAAAAGTAAATCCACAACTCAATTCATCAATGAAAAGAAACATCAACATCAAATTGCATTAAATGTAAACCAAATCCAACATAAGATAATAAAAAGTAAAAAAAAAATTAAATTAAAACAAGATCAAAACCTAAATCTAGGGAGAAAACTAAACCTAACAAAAACTTTACGCAAGCCAAATGTCGATTCAGAATTTTCTCAAAAAGAATTGCATTGCAAGTATAGTTCCAAACTAACAAATGACCTGAATCAAAGTTTAATTTTGTTTGTCACGAATCCCAACAAATAAAGATCGAGAGTATTAGATCCCAGGTCGTCTCTCAAAGGAATTATAATGAGGCATGCGTATTATCGGTCATGAGAATAAGGGAGTATGCAGATAAACATACAAGAAAATAAATTGCAAGAAAGTAAAGCTAACAACTAAAGGAAGATACATGCTAAAAGACATTCCTGGCAAGGATTGAGAATTAAGGCTTTCTATCCTAGTCATACAATGATTAACAAGAATTCATCTTATTTCGTCATCTCCAACATCGGAAGAAGGTATAATGTTATCTTAACATAGAGAGAAAGTCAAATAAGACTAGCTAATCTCAATCCAAAAGTCTTAATCAACTTACTAATTGAATTAGCAAGAGATTAGAGTCAATGAAAATAATATTAACTAACAACTCTAGATCACTAACATGAGTTGGGTATTAATGACTTAAGAGCACCTATTTTCTCTTTCCAAGCCAAGAATGCTCAAAAAGCTACTCTAACATCCAACCAAGCATTTTGTCAAACACTTGGAAGGCATAAAAGGAAACATGGTCAAAATGCAAGAATAGTAAATCTACCAACTACCAATTGCACGAAATAAATAATAACAACTCAATTAAACAATAAAGGAACATAAAACATAAATTGCATTGAATGAAGAGCCAAATCCAACAAGAGTATTCATAAACTAAAAGAGGCATAAAAGAGAAATTGACAATGTAAACTAAGAGAATTAAGATGTAGGAACAAGAAATTGTAAAGAAAACTAAAGAAAAATAAGAATTAAAACCTTGATCTAAGATGCAATTAACCTAAAAGCCTCATTCTAGAGAGAAGAGGGAGCTTTTCTCTCTAGAAAACTAACCTACATGATGCTAACCTAAAAATAATTGCTCCCCCTTTGTCCAATCTTCAATATAGCATGAAATACCCTTAGAAACGAGTTGGATTTGGGCCTGGGAAGCTCAGAAATCACCCCCCAGCAAATTCACTTTAAGTGAGTCACGTGCCGCTCGTCACGCGCGCGCAAGGATGACGCGTGCGCGTGGCTTGCAAGTCTCTTCTCACGCGTACGTGTGGGTGACGCGTGCGCTTGGCCTTCAATTCTCCAAAAACATATTTCTTCATGAATTCTCTACTTTGCATGCTTTTCTCTTCACTTCTTCCATCAAATACTTGCCTTATGAACCTGAAATCACTCAACAAACACATCAAGGCATCGAATAGAATTAAAGTGAATTAAATTTAGCTATTTTATGGCCTAAAAAGCAAGTTTTCACTCTTAAGCACAAATTCAGGGAGAATTACAAAACCATGCTATATGATTGAATAAATGTGAGATAAGTTAATAAAATCTCCAAAATTAAGCACAAGATAAACCATAAAATTGGGGTTTATCAGAGGGTCAAAACTGATCTAAATCTCAAAAGAGTGGTTTTCCCTAACCATATGCTTGTGGTGTGAAAGTGTCAAGTAACCCTTGAGACTGAACACTTAAAATCGTGACCCATTGCTGTTTCAAACCCAAGGTTTTCGCTAATTAAGTGCTTGGGGTGTTCTTGTATCGAATTAAGCTTGAAAACAAAATACTTAGAGTCACGACTAGGCTCAAGGTGCGAAGCACCAAGGAAAAGAAAAAGTTGTGTTCAAGAATCAATTAGAGCCTAAAGAAGAGAATCTATAATATCATCCGAGCTCTAGTTCTGAAGGATACTAATATTTTTGAGCTTTAAAGGATAAGAGTGTCATTAGCCCTATTCAGTAACTAGACCTAAGCTTAAATGACAACTCAAGTCTCAGACATTTTCTCTTCTTGGTCCTACATTGTTTTAGTTGCTTGAGGACAAGCAACAATTTAAGTTTGGTATTGTGATGCGTGAGCTTCTTGTACCCTTTTTCTTAGCATTTTCTAGTTGTTTTTAGTTAGATTTTATTTAGTTTGTTTGATTTCACTGCAAAAATCCTCTTTGGATGCTACTTTGAGCTGTGTTAGTTTTTTTATGATTTCAGGTAAAATTTGGAGCAATTTGGCAGGGTTTGGAGCAAAAAGGAACAAAGCTGGCAGCTGCCCCCTCCAGGGTGCTTAACACCCAGCCAGCGTTTAGTGCCAGTAGCATATGTGAGCCTACCTCCTTTAGGGTGTTAAACGCCCAATATGGCGTTTAACGCCAGTAGTGCTGTCTGAATTCCCTCTCTTTGGGTTTCTCTACTGGATTTAGCATTTATTAGTTATATTTTATTTTCTTTTTGTAATTTTTAATTACAAACAATATCTTTTAGTTTTAGGATTTATTATTTTTATTTTATTTCCGAATCAAATTAGGTTAGTATAAAAGGGAAAATATCTATTGTATCTGGGATCTTCTCTCTTCCGTACGTTTTCAAAACCCTAGTTTCTCTGTAAGTCATGACCAACTAAACCTCGTTGGTTAAGGTTAGGAGCTCTGTTTATTTCTATGGATTAAGACTATTCCTTTTCTATTTTAATTAATGTATTGATTCATTTTCAAGGATTGTTTTTTCTCTTAACCTTATGAATCTGGGTGGAACGAGAGTATGACCCTTATACTACATGAGTTCTTGTGATTCACGAGAGAGTTATCTCGCTTGAACAACAGTACAGCTTGAAAACAAACTAATCCTAAATTTCTAATTACATGAACTAATTGGTATATGTGACATATAATCCTGTTAGCTTTGGGTAATTAGAGTTTTTGTGGCCATACACTAGTTTTTGAATTTAACCCTCTAAGCGGTTAATGAAGGTTAGAGGAAGCTAAATCGCTAAGAGATTAGGGTTTAGACATTTACAGTTTGCCATGGAATGAATCATACATTGTTAAAATAGTTGGTAAGAACTATTAATCTGGAAAAGTAAACATCTCTGAAACCTTTCTTATTGTTTCACACAAAACCCTTATTTGTATTCTTTAATTTCTTGTCTACTATTTTATGCAAATCTCAACCATCAAAACCTCTTTTTGTTTGCCTAACTAAGCCAGTTGGACAACCATTGTTACTTAGTCTAACAATCCTTGTGGGATCGACCCTCACTCACCTAAGGTATTACTTGGATGACCCGGTGCACTTGCCGGTTAAGCTGTGCAAAATCCTAATTCGCGCACCAACCGTCAACTGGATTAGAGGAGATTTGATTTCCTAGGAATAGGAATTTAATCAACTGTGATTTACTATGAACATAATCATTGTATCATCAAGGTAGTTAACAGTTGTTATTAATCTGGACATTTAAATATCTCCAAAACCTTAACTTCATTCTCATACCGTTTTCTCAACAGTTGTTGTTAGTTTTCCTAATTCATTGTTTTTATGCCATTCGAACATCACACTTTAATTTCAACATCTTTAACTAGATTAGCTAATCAACCATTGCTTACATAGCCCGTTATTCCTCATAGGATCGACACTCACTCACCGTGAGTTATTACTTAATATGACCTAGTGCATTTGCCGATAAGTTGTGGTATTCAAAAATCTACACTAAGTTTTTAGCGCTGTTGCCGGGGAATAATTGTGACTAACAACATCCAGTTGATTAGTTGCCTCAATTAGACTGTTTTTATTTCAATTTTTGTTTAGTTGCTATTTTATTTCATTTTATTTTTATCTACTTTTGTTTCAGTTTGAACTTTAACCCATTTGATTTTCGTTTCTTTTAGATTAATTTTCTTTTAAATTTTTGCCACTTCCTTTTTAATTTATTTTAGTTCTTTCTCTTCCACTTTAGTCTACCTCACTGGGATTCTCTTCACCGTGACATTGAGAATTCCATTTTTTCCTTGTCCAAATTGTTTATACAAAGGAACAAGGACAAAGAACCTCTTCTATACAATCATGAGATTGAAAGGACTCTTCAGAAGTAGAGGAAGCAAGCCAGAGCTTCAGAAGTTCAAGAAGTCTTTGGGAACAAGGTTGATGCAGATGCTGACCTCAGCATGGCTGAGAATAATGATAATCTTGTGGTCAATAATCCTAACAACATCCTGCCTGCTAGAAGAACTATGGGGTCTTATACTAACTCTAATCCCGGGAGTTGTGTGGGAAGTATTATACCACCGGTTGTATATGCAAAGAATTTTGAGTTAAAGTCTCAGCTCATATCTCTAGTGCAATAAAATTATCAGTTCAGTAGAAGCCCGGAGGAGGACCCTAATCTATTCATAACTTCATATCTAATTTTCTGAGAATATGTGATACAGTCAAGACCAATGGGGTTCCTACTGAGGTGGCTCGAGCTAGTCAGTGGATTGATACACAATCTAAGGAGAGTATAGCAACCTAGGCAGACTTGGTTAGTAAGTTTTTCACCAAATTCTTTTCACCCCAGAGGTTGACTATGCTGATGACTGATATCCAAACATTTAGGCAGCTTGAAAAAGAGTCTCTCTATGAAACTTTGGAGAGATACAAGGCCATGATCAGGAAGTGCCCTCCGGATATGTTTGCGGATTGGGTACAACTATAGATTTTCTATGATGGTATCAGTCAGGCTTCTAGACTCTCTCTGGATAATTCTATAGGGGGTTCTTTGCATATGAAGACCATTGATAAGGCCGTTGATTTGATTGAGTTGGTGGCCAACAATCAGTATTTACACTCTTTAGAGAGGACCGTAGAGAGGTGTCATGGAGCTAGATGCCTTGGATGCTATTTTGGCTTAAAATAAAGCCATGTCTCAGTAGATAGCCGCCATCACTCAACACTTGGGAGGTATGCTAGTCTCTTCTATTGCTACCCCAAATCCTTCTTTTGATATGAGTGGTTGAGTGTCTCAATTTGGAAGCTTTGGTTATGAGAAAACTCCTCCTGAGCAAGTGAATTACATGCGTAATTCTTCAAGACCGGCAAATAATGATCCTTTTTCCAAGATGTACAACCTGAGATGGAGATAATACCCAAAGTTTAGTTGGAAAAATCAAAACCAAAGTCAAAGATAGTCCGGTTTCAACAACAACAACAACCAGTTTAACCAACAAAATCCTTTCAACCAGCAAACCTCAATCTTTTCAATCACAAAGTCCACCCCTAGTGAGCCAGGACACCTCGGCGTTGGGAGCACAATTGGCAAAACATTCGAAGAGCACTAATAGTTTCATACAAGAGACTAGAGCCTCAATTCGAAACATGGAGGTATAAGTGGAAAAATTGAGCAAAAGACTTACTAACAGGCCACCAAATACACTCCCCAGTAATATAATTCCTAATCCAAGAGAGGAGTGCAAGGCTGTCTACGTGTTAAGTGGAGAAGATGCAGATATTCAAACCTCTGATGATGAAGAGCAAGCTCGAGAAGACAAGGAGGAAGACAAAAAGTTTGAAGAACCCTCTTTTTCTCTCCACTTGTGCTTACCCAAGGTGGAAAACTTGGTACCTGAGAGTCAACCAAGAGAGTGTTAGAATGAACAATGCCTTATTGCAAAATTCACTTTTTTATGCTACTTTGAGATTTTGTATTTTTTCTATGGTTTTAGGTGAATTTTGGGTGAATTTGGCAAGTTTTGGCAAAGTCTGATTCAGAGGCGAAGAAAGGAGTGTAGATGTTGTCAGATTCTGACCTCTGTTCATTCAAATAAGCATTTCTAGAACTACAAAAGTTGAAATGGCCCGCTCTCAATAGCATTGGAAAGCTAACTTCCAAGGCTTTCCAAAAATATATAATAGTCGATACTTGTCTTTGGAAATGAAGGCCCAAAACGGGCTTTGAACGCCCAAACCACCCCTTTTCTGGCGTTCAACACCCCAAAGGGAGCAAGCATGGCGTTTGGATGCCCAAAAGGGAGCAATGCTGGCGTCCAACACCCCAAGAGGAGTCCCAACACGTGGATTCACCCCAAGCTCAGCCCAAACACTCACAAAGTGGGCCCATAAGTAGATTTTGCACCCTTTAGCTTACTTTATCACATTTTTGTAATTTTTAATAGTAACATCTTTTAGGTCTAGTATTTGATTATAAATAAAAAACTTCCTTCCTTCTAAGGATCATGCCTCCCAAGAAGGGAGAAGCACAGACACTATTTCTCTAGTTCTTACTGTAAAGCATGAGCAACTAAACCTCCTAGGTTAAGGTTAGGAGCTTTGCTGATTCTAATGGATTAATAATATCACTGTTTCTATTTCAATCTATGTTTGATTCCATTCTAAGATGTATCTTCATTTTTCAAACTAATGGAACCGGGTGGAACGAGAGTATGACCCATTTTCTACATGGGTTCTTGCGAGTCCCTAGCGGGATAGCATTGAATCACAAGCTTTATTATACATCTCTTAGATGGCTAATCCACGACTTCGTTGGGGACATAGGAACATCTGTTCAGCCGAGGTATGGGGCAATTATGACCTTTGTGGTATAGACTAGAATTATAAAGCTTCATTCTCTGATCCGGAAGATCCGACTGATGAGATATTTTGTTGAGAAACGAATTTCTCCCAAAACATCACAAAACTAACCGGCAAGTGTACCGGGTCGTATCAAGTAATAAAAACTCACGGGAGTGAGGTCGATCCCACAGGGATTGAAGGATTGAGCAATTTTAGTTTAGTGGTTGATTTAGTCAAGCGAATCAAGTGTTGGTTGAGTGATTTGTGACTTGCAGAATGTAAATTGCATGAAATTAAAGAGAGCAGGAAATTAAATTGCTGAATCTTAAAGAACAAGAAATTAAATGGCAGAAACTTAGAGTGCAAGAAATGTAAATTGCGGAATCTTAAAGTGCAAGGAATATAAATTGCTTGAAATGTAAAGGGAATTGGGGAATGGATTTGCAGAATTTAAACAAAGAAAAACTAAATTGCATCAAACAGAAGAGGGAAAGGGAATTGGGATTGAACCGGATATGAAGCAGAAAAGTAAATGAACATAAGAACGCAAGAAACCACACAACCAGAACCACCACTTCTCTTAATCTTTTGCTTGCCTCAAAATTGTTTAATTCCTCAATCCTTCTTTTCAAAGAATTTTCATGTGATGCATTTCTTGGAAATTGAGTGCAAACAAGTTTTGAAGATGAGAATGTTGTGAATGATCAAACATCTTGCTTATTGAATTATAAAGAAAGACTATGCTATGCAGGTAGGTGTAAATAGAAAAGAAACTATACTATGCAGACAGGCAAAGTAGATCAGGATACAATCCAACTTTCAATCACAGCAATATTTGATGCAAAACAATGACTTAACAATACAACCTGTTGAAGTTTACTTGATTTCCTTCTTCTCATCATCATCATTGCTGGCCTTCATGTTCATCTTTCACCTCTTTGATTGATGATGCTAAACATCTCCAAAAGCTTGTATGATACTCTGCAGTGATATTGAAAGTTGCTTGTTCCCCAAGCACTTGAAAAATGGTTAGCTTGCATGATTTATTTGTGGGCTTTTGTACTTACTTTGGTGTGGGAACACCAAACTTAGTACCTTGCCAATGATTAGATTAACCATGTGTGAAACTCTTTTTCTTCTTTTTCAAAAACAATAAAACTGAAAACTAGGAAACAGCAGAATAGTTAACTAGTTTATACAACATGCTTGAAGCCAGCATTATGCAGAAATTGAGAATGTGTTTTATGATGGGATTTTGGTGAAACACCAAACTTAGAATCCTGCATTCTCCTTTAGATTGTTTTGGTGTGCAACACCAAACTTAGCTTCTTGCATTATAGATAAAACTA
>NC_029793.2:83299954-83301249 GCF_000816755.2 Arachis ipaensis | reverse complement strand
AAGAGGCCTTGGTTGATTGCTCTTGAAGATTGAAGAAGAACCGAAGTGAACCAATTGAACCGGTTTTTGAAGTTGGCCAAAATTGATCTCAACGTTAGGGTCAAAGTTAGGGGTCTAACTTTGACCCTAACTTTTCATGGCAGCAAGCATGGTTTCCTGGTTTGAACGTTGGTGCCAACGTTAGGGGTCTAACTTTGACCCTAACGTTGGCAATGCTTGATGTTAGTGGTGCCAACGTTAGCCTGCACAAAACCTCATGAAATGGCATGAATTCATATATGGTTGGTTCAATCAAGGGAATCATGAAAATCTACTCAATTAGCTTGCTTGTAGCTCAAGAAAGTGCATAATTCTAATGAAAACTAAAGAAAAAGACTAGCTAAAATGGGCTAAGATGATTTGTCATCACAACACCAAACTTAAAGCTTGCTTGTCCCCAAGCAAGGAATAAATTTATGCTCAGAGATTCTTTCAGTCAAGATGGATTGAGGAACACTTGTAAAGTGCAGTGAGTGAAGTGATCAAGTATTAGTGCTTGGGGGAGGGTTTCAAGCCATTGTGCTGCCTCATCCTTTAGTGAGAAAGGGAATAGCAAGAGCTTGTAGACATCATGATTGACAACATCACAGATCCTCAGAAAAATAGATAGATGCTGTTCAGGATCTTCCAAGGGATTTCCACCATAAGAACAATTGTTCTCTATTAGTGTAATGAGTTGTGGCTTCATGTTGTGATGTTCTTCTTTCTCAGAGATTCCTCCTTCCTTGTGACATATAAATCAATCAATAGAAAACACAGTGATTCTCTTGAAAATTGGATGTAGCCGGTTGGGACAAAACTTCAAACAGTTAGTAGGTTAGTCAAAAATTAAAGAAAAAGTGCTTGATCTAAATTACCACCTCACTTAATCATTGTCAATCTAATCAATCCCCGGCAACGGCGCCAAAAACTTGATGAGATATTTTGTTGAGAAACGAATTTCTCCCAAAACATCACAAAACTAACCGACAAGTGTACCGGGTCGTATCAAGTAATAAAAACTCACGGGAGTGAGGTCGATCCCACAGGGATTGAAGGATTGAGCAATTTTAGTTTAGTGGTTGATTTAGTCAAGCGAATCAAGTGTTGGTTGAGTGATTTGTGACTTGCAGAATGTAAATTGCATGAAATTAAAGAGAGCAGGAAATTAAATTGCTGAATCTTAAAGAACAAGAAATTAAATGGCAGAAACTTAGAGTGCAAGAAATGTAAATTGCGGAATCTTAAAGTGCAAGGAATATAAATTGCTTGAAATG
>NC_029793.2:83293257-83299495 GCF_000816755.2 Arachis ipaensis | reverse complement strand
AGAGAATTGAAATGAGAATTTAGATCTCAGGACCCAGAGACTAGAAAACCAAGTCTAGATCTCAATGCCTTCCTAGATCCAACAAGAACAATAGCAAGGAAATTGTAAATTGCAAAGAAAAGAGATGAAGATTAACAGAAACGGAAATGCTAATTCAATTAACAGTAAAGGAAACAGAGAGATCCAAGATTGAGATTGAAACAGAATTTCTTCAATCGGTATTCAATCTTCCACAATATGCAACAATTATAGCTCAAAACCTCATGAAATGGCATGAATTCACATATGGTTGGTTCAATCAAGGGAATCATGAAAATCTACTCAATTAGCTTGCTTGTAGCTCAAGAAAGTGCATAATTCTAATGAAAACTAAAGAAAAAGACTAGCTAAAATGGGCTAAGATGATTTGTCATCACCGACCTTGTCTATGGCATTTTGAGTACAATCACATGGGATTTAATTGCTAGAGCTTCATCCTCGTTCAAATTGGACGACCATTAGCACCAGCGTGTGATCTGAAGCAGAGGAGATTAATGACCACTAGCCCCGACATTAATCACTTACAGTTTGCCATCGAATGATTCATTCATTGTTGTTGTAGACAGTAAGAAAAGTTGAATTAGAAAGAAAAAGCATCTCCAAAGCCTCAACCAATTTCTTATCACTGTTTTCACATCAATTCAGTAATTCTTTCCATATTCTGTTTTTATGCATTTTTCACAACCACTATCTTTTTTATCCGCCTGACTAAGATTTGCAAGATAGCCATTACTTGTTTAGTCCAACAATCCTCGTGGGATTCAATCCTCACTCACCTGAGGTATTACTTGAACGATCCGATGCACTTGCTGGTAAATCTGTGCGGAGTTTGCGGAGTTCAATTTCGCGCACCAACACTCCTTTTGTAGAAGTTCTTGAACAAATGCTTATGTATATTAAACTTCATGAAGATTTATTGTCTGAGAAAGTGCCTCTGAAAGGGGACCAAACAGTGGTATTAACTAGAGAGTGTAGTGCCATCATTCAAAGGAATTTTCCAAGTAAGATACCCAATCCAGGATGTTTCCAAATTCCTTGCACTATTGGAAACAATACCTTTAAGGGAGCATTATGTGATTTAGAGGCAACCATCAACTTGATACCACTTTTTGTGATGAAAAAGTTACAAATTCAAGAGGTGAAGTACACAAGAATAGCTCTTTAGTTGGCAGGTAAATTTGTACGGGTAGCACACGGAGTGGTAGAGAATGTTCTGGTTAAGGTAGGTAAGTTCTTCCTCCCAAACTAATTTTGTGATTCTTGACATGGAGGAAGATGAAAACTTCTCCATCATTCTTGGGAGACTATTCTTAGCCACTGGGCGTGCTCTCATTGATCTGGAAAACGGTGAGTTAATACTGCAGGTACATAATGATTGCTTAGTCTTCCACGTGTTCAAGGCCTCGCATTACTCCAATAACAAGGAGAAATGCACGAAGACTAAGTCCATTACTCAGTTCCCTTTAGAACCACCTGATGACACTAGGGTTAAGTTACATTCTATGGGTCCTATGGTGGAAAGTCACAAAATCCCCCTAACATCAATTCTAAGTTTGGTATCAGGAAGGTGGGGATACCTCTGAAGGAGGGTCCTAGAAAGAAAATACCAAGGGGTTGGAGAAATAAGAAGATTCCCATTTAAGACTCCTCACCAGGATTGAAAGTGGCATTCACTCACTATCTCGCATTACCCTATACAGTGAACCGCATTCTATCTCTTGATCATGTTGAAGTAATTCATGAGTATACAGGGAGAAACTTTACAGTGAGAGGAGAGGAGCTGAAGCAATATGAGGAACTCCCTCCCTAATAGTAGGGGTAAACTATCAAGCTAGTGACGTTAAAGAAGTGCTTGTTGGGAGGCAACCCAATGCTTTTAGTATGCTTTAGTAGTAGATGTTCATTGCATTTTAGTTATTTCGCTTTCATATCCTTTAGTTTTCCTTGTTTTTAACTATATTTGAGTGATGCACTTTAAATCGAACAGGAACAGGTAAGTTTTGAATAGAACTAAGGCCTATAAAATGAGNTCAAATAAGGAGTTACTGCTGCCACCCTGATGGAGAGATTAATGTCGGTCTAGAATTTCTCAATAGAAAAGAACTTTGTTGCAAGTATAGTCTAAAACAACAACTAACCCTCAATCAAAGTTTAAAAGGTTGTTGGTGTGCGAAATCGTGATCGTTCATTCCTTGGTAACGGCGCAGAAAACTTAACACGCACGTTCATAATTTTCGTTCTTTGTCACAACTTCACAAAACTAACCAGCAAGTGCACTGGGTCGTCCAAGTAACAAACCTTACGTGAGTAAGGGTCGATCCCACGGATATTGTCGGCTTGATGCAAGCTATGGTCACCTTGTAAATCTCATTCAGGCGGATTTCAAATGGTTATGGTGAATTGATAATTAAAATATAATTAAAATATAAAATAGGATAGAAATACTTATGTAATTCATTGGTTAGAATTTCAGATAAGAGTATAGAGATGCTTTTGTTCCTCCTAAACCTCTGCTTTCCTGCTGTCTTCATCCAATCATTCCTACTCCTTTCCATGGCAAGCTTTATGTAGGGCATCACCGTTGTCAATGGCTACTTCCCATCCTCTCAGTGAAAATGGTCCAAGATGTGCTATCACCGCATGGCTAATCATCTGTCGGTTCTCGATCATACTGGAATAGGATTCAGTAATCCTTTTGCGTCTGTCACTACGCCCAGCACTCGCGAGTTTGAAGCTCGTCACAACCATCCCTTCCCAGATCCTACTCGGAATATCACAGACAAGGTTTAGACTTTTCGGATCTCAATAATGGCCGCCAATAATTCTAGCCTATACCACGAAGACTCTGATCGTAGATCAGGAGGCTAAGAGATACACATTCAAGCTTGTTTACATGTAGAACGGAAGTGTTTGTCAGGCACGCATTCATAAGTGAGAATGATGATGAACGTCACATAATCATCACATTCATCATGTTCTTGTGTGCGAATGAATATCTTAGAGAAGAAATAGGCTGAGTTGAATAGAAAAACAATAGCACTTTGTATTAATTCATGAGAAACAGCATAGCTCCACACCTTAATCTATGGTGTGTAGAAACTCTACCGTTGAAAATACATAAGAACAAGGTCCAGCCATGGCCAAATAGCCAACCCCCATAAAGGTCTAAGATAGCATAAGACTGATCAAAGATTCCCCTGACATGATAGTAAAAAGTTCTATTTATATTAAACTAGTTACTAGGGTTACAGAAATGAGTAAATGATGCATAAATTCACTTTTGGGCCCACTTGGTCTGTGCTTGGGCTGAGCATTGAAGCTTTCACGTGTAGAGGTCTTCCTAGGAGTTAAATGCCAGTTTGTAACCTGTTTCTGGCGTTTAACTCTGCTTTGCAACCTGTTTCTGGCGTTTAATTCCAGAATAGGGCAGAGAGCTGGCATTGAACGCCAGTTTGCGTCGTCTAAACTCAGGCAAAGTATGGACTATTATATTTTTCTGGAAAGCCCTGGATGTCTACTTTCCAACGCAATTGAGAGCGCGCCATTTGGACTCTTGTAGCTCCAGAAAATCACTTTGAGTGCAGCGAGGTCAGAATCCAACAGCATCTGCAGTCCTTCTTCAACCTCTGAATCTGATTTTTGCTCAAGTCCCTCAATTTCAGCCAGAAATTACCTGAAATCACAGAAAAATACACAAACTCATAGTAAAGTCCAAAAATGTGATTTTTATTTAAAAACTAATAAAAATATACTAAAAACTAACTAAATCATACTAAAAACTATATAAAAAAAATGCCAAAAAGCGTATAAATTATCCACTCATCAGTTGTCACAATACAAACCAGAATAACCGGGAGTATTAATCATTAGTCGTTCTCCCTAAGAATTGCAATCGAGTGCCCAATTATTGGCTCTGAGGGAATCGTAGGTGAGATAGCAATTGACACAAAATGTAAATAGCAAGAAATTAAATGATAATTAACTAGTAAAGGAAAGGAAATCCAAATGGTAAAAAGGTCTTGGCAATGGATGATGGTTAAGAATTACTTTCCTTGTCATTAACCACAACATGATAATTACAAGAGCAATCCCACTTTGTCATCCCCAACATTGGAGGAAAGTAAAATGGGCTTAATTAATCCTAATCCATAACTCCTAGATAACTCACTCATTAACTTAGTGAAAGACTAGCGTCAATGAAAAAAAAGACCAATTAAGATCTCCAAATTATCAATCAACTTGGACATTAGTAACTCAAGGTTACTGTTCAAACCCTGGGTCGAGCTATCCGACCTAGGGAGATCGAAGACAAAGCAACCAACTTCTTCAGGTCAGGACTCCCGACCTCTTCTCTAAAAGAGTTCGGCCAAATCGACATGAGGGGGCCCGAACAGGCCCAAATGAAGAGACACAGCCCAATCAAAAGGCAATTAATGCCTAGAAAGATAAGGGCAGTTCCCCAGAAGATAAAGATGACCTCACTTAAAAATAAAGATAAGATAACTAACTTATCTTATCTAGAATGGTCAGCCTACACCACTATAAATACACTGGAGCACCCAGGTATAACTCATACTCTGATTCTACAAAAAACCTGTTTAAAGCCCATGCTAACTTAAGCATCGAAGTCTCTTGTAGGTACTGTTCATACCCTAGGTCGAGCTATCCGACCCGGTATGATTAGCGACAAAGCGATCGACCTCTTCAGGTCATACTATTCGACCTCTTCCCAAAGAGCTCGGCCAAATTGACAGGAAAGCCCAAAAAGGGCCCAAGTCAATGAATACGACCCAGATCCAAAGGCAGCCTAAGCCAATAGAGATAATGGCAGTTTCCTTGAAGATAAGTTGACCTCACTCAAAGATAAGATAAGATAAAAATAACTAACTTATCTTATCTAAGAAGGTCACTCCACACTATTATAAATACACTGGAGCACCCAGGTATAACTCATACTCTAATTCTACTAAAAACCTGCTTAATACCCTTGCTAACTTAAGCATCGGAGTCCTTTGTAGGTACCCCCCACCCTCTGGTGACGAAGGATCAGCAGCATAGCCAGTCCACAAGTCGGATAAAACAGCTCTGGCCACCACTCACCAGCCGGACACGTCATCTCTGACCAGTACAGAAGATCTCGTCCGAGATCGACCTACAGTTTCAGGTAACCCTCGTAACATTAGCGCCGTTGCCAGGGAACCTGGAAGTCATCCCATCACCATGGCGGACGACCATGACAACGACCATGATTCGGATCTGGAAAATAGAACCCCAAACAAGAACGCGGACACTACACAAAAAGATACTCCCCAACCTAACAAAAACAATGATTCATCAACTGTGGGAGCCATGGAGGCACTTCAAGATCGCTTAAAGTAACTCGAAAAATAGGAGGAACATCAACGAGAAGCTGAGAAAAACCTACAAAGGGAAATAAGACGATGTGGGAGTTAGAGGACAGACTCCTAAAAATGGAAGCCGATCTCAAGGCCAAAGCTAATCGATCCTCTAATGAGGATAGCTCCAGCAAAGGCCAAGATTCGTTTACTAAGGAGATCATGAAGACCGAAATCCCAAAGGACTTCAAACTTCCAGATATGACTTTGTACGATGGCACTACAGACCTCGGCCATCATCTCAGCAATTTCAGAAGTAGAATGTACCTCACCGACACCTCGGATGCAGTTCGTTGCAAAGCCTTTCCAACTACTTTAACAAAAACAGCAATCAAGTGGTTTGACAATCTACCTCCTAGATCTATCTCAAGCTTCGACGACTTAGCCAGGAAATTTCTGGCCAGATTCTCCATCCAAAAAGATAAGGCTAAACACGCCCCGAGTCTATTAGGAATCAAGCAAGGAGATCAGGAAAGTCTTCGCAGCTACATGGAAAGATTCAACAAAAAATGCCTGGACATACAAAGCCTACCAACAGGGGACACCATCATGGGCCTCATCAATGGCCTGTGAGAGGGACCTTTTAGTCAATCTATATTGAAAAAACACCCCACATCTCTAAACGAAGTGCAAGAACGAGCAGAGAAGTACATCAACATGGATGAAAACACTCGACTAAGGGAGACCTCAAAATCCGGATTCACCTATCCCTGTGATGCCAAGGCATTTTGGCCAGTTTCACTGACCTTTTCTTTATGGTTTTAGGATAGTTTCATGCATTTTCTTAGGAAATAAGCAAGTTT
>NC_029793.2:83262910-83292858 GCF_000816755.2 Arachis ipaensis | reverse complement strand
CGTTAAGAGTCACGTTAACCTAGTTAACATGGACTCTAACGTGGAGGGAGCAAGGAATCACCAACGTTAGTGACACTCACCGTTGTCACTAACGTTGGATTAAGCCACTATGAACCACGTTAGTTGCCACGTTAATTACATTAACGTGGAAGCTAACGTGGAGAAGAGGGATGATGAGCCAATGTTAGTGACACTNTTGAAGCGTTAGTGACAAAGGTAAGTGTCACTAACGCTCTCGAAGATTTGGCAAGCCTACGTTAAAGGCCATGTTAACTATACTAACGTGAACTCTAACGTAGGGAGAAAGGGGTACTCTCAACGTTATTGGAAAGGGGTACTCTCACAAGACTTCGACATTCTAGTTCATTCTCTTCACTTGTCTATTACTCTTCCATATTCCTTAATTTTATTTGATTTTATGATTGGATTATTTTAGCTTTAATTAATATAAGAATTACTTTTGCTTTTAATTAATCTTTTCATCATTACTTATCATGTCTTTCTTTAATTCCTACGTTGATGTTATGAATTTTACATTTACAATGAGTGAGTAGTTCCCTAACTTGATGGGGAGTTGATTGAAAGGAACCCTTGAGCGGAATGTTCAAGAGAAAGGTTGTAATTCAGTTTATTGTTGGCTTGCTCTCTAGTTCCTAACACCAATCCTCCCAAGAGTGGATTGGAAATTGTGGATAGAATAGCATTCCAACTTGTTTGACCTCTCCTTACTTAGTAAAGGATAACTAAACGTAATAATTCTCAATTGTCAATTAATCTTGAGAGTATTCCATCAAGAATAGGGCTTCCATGTAATCAACTCCCAGTCAAGGTTTTTATTTAAATTTATATAAATTCTCCAATTTAATTTTCTGCCATTCAATCAAACATTTTTGAAAACATTCTGATTAATAAAATAGCACGCTTTCCTGCAACTCGTTGGGAGACGACCTGGGACTCATACTCCCAGTATTTTAATTTTATTTTCTGTGACACCCTTCTAAATTGATAAGGCGGATTTTTGGCGAGTTAAGAACTGTACTTGCAACGTATATATTTTAACAATTTTTAATTCGCTAATTTCTGCCCGCATCAAACAGCTCAGACAACTCGGGGAATATGAGATCCGCCACATACCCCGCGAACAAAATGCCCGAGCTGACGCACTCTCAAAGCTAGACAACACCAAACCAGGAGGCAACAATAGAAGCCTTATCCAGGAAATGCTGTAGAGCCAGTCAATCACAGAAGAGGAAAAAGTTCTAGCCATAACAGGTCTGGATCAAGGATGGATGACTCCCATAATTAACTACCTAAAAACAGAAACACTCCCTACAGATGAAAAGGAAGCAAAGAAGGTAAAACAAGAGGCACAATACTACACTATCATAAACAATACCCTATACAAAAGAGGGATCTCAATACCATTGTTAAAATGTGTACCGATTTCCAATACAAAAGAAGTCCTAGAAGAGATACACAGTAGCATCTGTGGCAATCATCTCTGAGCGCAAGCGCTTACCAAAAAGGTATTCCGGGAAGGGTTCTATTGGCCAACATTGCAAAAAAAAGCCATGGAGTTCGTAAAGACATGTCCATCATGTCAGAAACATGCCAACTTTCACGTCGCCCTACCAGAGGAACTCATCAGCGTCACCTCACCTTGGCCATTCGCAAAATGGGGACTCGACCTTCTCGGACCCTTCCCTCAGGGATCGGGACAAGTTAAATTCCTCATAGTAGGGGTAGACTATTTCACAAAGTGGATCGAGGCAGAACCCCTAGCCAACGCCACTGCTCAAAGAAGTTGAAAATTCCTATATAGGAACATTGTCACAAGGTTCGGGGTTCCATACTCCATCACCACAGACAATGGCACCTAGTTTACAGATGCAGGCTTCAGATAGTTAGTGGCCGACTTGAACATAAAACACTAGTTCACTTTCGTAGAACATCCCCAAGCTAATGGATAAGCCGAAGCTGCCAACAAGGTCATATTGGCTGGGCTAAAATGGAAATTACAGGACGCAAAGGGAGCCTGGGCGGAAGAGCTCCCACAAGTCCTATAGGCATATCGAACAACACCATATTCCACCACAAAGGAATCACCCTTCCGATTAGTGTACGGAACGGAGGCAATGATCCCAGTAGAGATTGAAGAAGGGTCGCCTAGAGTGGTCCACTATAATGAAGAAGCCAACTCCTAACTTCAAAGGGAAGAACTCGACCTACTTCCAGAAGTCCAAGAAAGAGCTTGGATCAGGGAAGAAGCATTAAAACGTCGAATGGCTTCAAGATATAAACAAAGGGTAGTGCCGCGGGGTTTTTCTGAGAACGACCTCATCCTAATCCGAAATGATATCAGAACGAATCGACCTGGAGAAGGAAAGCTGGCAGCAAACTGGAAAGGACCCTACCGAGTTATAGAGGTACTTGGAAGGGCGAGAGCTTCCTAGGTCATGGCACGCCTACAACCTAAGAAGGTACTATAGTTAGGGATGATAAAGGATCTTAGGACAAGGCACACTCTTTTTCCTGAAAAGGTTTTTTAATGAGGCGTCAAGCCAAGACCTATAAATCGCCCAATATAGAGCAAAAAATCTTCCACGTGTATATATTTGCATTTTCTTTTGAATAAAAAACAGTTTAGATCTTCTACAAATTCACAAGACGCATTAACCTGAAACATTCATCGTTCGATTATAAAGCTATAGATCGGCAGAAAGTGAAATCAAATTCACTGCACAATGACGATAATCACCAACAGAGATGAAAACCAAATTCATTGAAAAGTCGACCAAACAAGGATTAAACCTAAATTCTACAAATCGGCAAAGATGAAAACAGAATAATGCAAGAAGTTATCGAAAGTGATCTATAGAAAGGACCTGACGAGGTCTTAATAAAATGAATTGCTAAAAAATAACTTAAAGACTGGCCGAAGTAAAGAAGTCGGACCAGTCGCAATAACCCAAGTTATAAGTTAATCCCTGGAAAGAGGTCTGGCCAACCCTATAAAAGAGGATTACTATAACTTAGAAAGGCCCAACATGACAGCCCAAAACATAAAAGTTATAGAAGTAATCCCTGAAAGAGACCTGAACAAGGTCCAAGAAAGAGGATTACAAAAATAACTTAGAAGGGCCCGACATGACGGCCCAAAGCATAAAAGTTATAGAAGTAATCCCTGAAAGAGACCTGAACAAAGGTCCAAGAAAGAGTATTACAAAAATAACTTAAAAGGGCCTGACATGACGAAGTCGGCCCAAAACATAAAGTTATAAAAGTAATCCCTGAAAGAGACCTGAACAAGGTCCAAGAAAGAGGATTACAAAAATAACTTAGAAGGAACCAACACAAGGAAGTCGGCCTCCCCCAAACAAGTTGCAAGAGTAATTCCTAAAATAAGACCCAACAAGGTCTAAAAAAAAGGATTACTAGAAGTAACTGAAATAACGAAGTCGGCTTCCTAAAAACCTTAAAGGTAATTACTAACGGAGACCTCACAAAGGTCCCAACAAATAGAGCTGTAAGAAATAACTTCAAAGCTGACATAAGGAAGCCGACATACAAATTGGATCCAAGCAACTACAACCTCAGAGGAATCAAGCCACAAGTATGAAGGCAATCTAAAGAGGTCAACAAAGCTCCAACACTCTGAAAAGCCTAAAAAGAAACCAAGGCAGATGCAAACAGACATGATATAAAGTTATAATAATAACAAGCTCAAAAGGCTTCCAAAACCAGCCCCAAGAACTTGGAAACTATTTTGTTTTTCAAAATAAAGTTGCTAAACAAGCAACCAAAAGAGTGTCAACAGTCAGCAAACATCATAAAGAGTTTAAAAGCCCACAAGCTGGGCTATCTACACAAACATTTAGAAAACTATTTATCAAAAGGCTTCTCGGCAACACGAGGTGAAGGAGGGCGAGTTTGAATGGGCACAGCATCTACAGTCCCATCATCCCGATTCAAGATTTGACAGTCAGGATCTGACACAGGATGACCGGCCTCAGCTGAAGGAGCTGAAGAAGTTGGCACCACGGAGGCTTTGGCAGCAAGAACAGAGAGAGGTTCAACATCATCATCGTCAGGGACAATCTTGCCATCCTTTACAACATTGTCCAGGCTGAAGAGAGTAAGGTCGACCTCAGGAGCAGGAACTCGAACTTGCTCCTTCATGTTCTCATAAGCAGCATTTACGCTGCCTACAAGGTGACCCTAGAGCTCAGCATAATCAACCCGGGTAGACTCCAACTCCTCCCTGAGATGTATCACTTCCCTGTAGGCCGTAACATAGCTATCCTTGTGCCTCAATGCAGTATCTTCAGCCAACCTCACAGAAGCCGCCAAGGCAACAGAACTAGCCTTTTCGGTCTCCAACTCCTTCTCCAGCTTGGTTACTTTCACCTGGAGCTTCTCCTTCAGACCCTTCATACGGTCAAACTCTTGTTTAGCCTCATCCATAAAAGCTTTGGTAGCATGAAGAGGGAGGTCTTGGGCAGTTCGGTACAGGGCAGCTCCCATATGTGCCATCTTGATGCTACTCCGAGTAATAAAATCCAAATGACGAAGGAGAGAGACATCGTCGGTAGGAATGGTACCGTAAGGACCAATCTGCTGATCGACAAACTCAACTGCGTCAAAGTCATGGGCATCAAGGTTGAAAGGCTCAGTTGTTTTTTGTTTTTTGTTTGGAGGAGCACCAGAAGTAGCAATAGAAACTTGAGGAGGAACAACCAAACGAACCCGGGGAGTAGGGATTACCTTCCTCACCCCCGGTGAGCTCGGTACGGCCGGCTTCGACTGAACCTGAGATGATCCCTCACCAGCCGCCTTAGCCGAGACGTTTTGAGCTGCAGTAGCCTTTCTTGCCCTCTTAAAGGCCTTCATGGATTCATTATTCTTAATCATCTCTGCAAACAAAACACAACAGCGGGAAACCAAGTTATGAATCGGAAAAGAGCTTACACGAGATACAATCGACAAAACAATCAAAACCAAAAATTGACCACTACCCAGCTCAGCTTAGAGGAGAGAGGGGTTGGCTAAAAATTTCTTGGTGTCGAGATGGGGAGGCTGCCCCCAGTTTTCTTCCAGCACAGACATAAAATCTTGCTCAGCCTCATCTAACATCTCCCACGTATATTTAGACACCATTATGTTCTTTGCCATTCCAAAGGAAAGGCGGGCTCATCATTTTCATCCAGAAAAAAGGGTCGAGCTCCTTCAACAGCTCGGACCCTAAAAAAGTAATTCTTGAAGTCACAAAAAGATTCATCAAACATGGAGAAAACCTTTTTTCCCTGGGAAGCTCGGAAAGAAACCCAAGCAGCTTTCTTCTTAACCACCCCAGGCTTTGTCAAAATAAAGAGATAAAAGAAAAGGGATTGTGAAGCAGGGATACCAAACTCATGACACAACAACTGAAAGATTTTGATAAAACCCTAGGAGTTGGGGTGAAGCTGGGATGGAGCTACATTACAAGACCACAATAGCTTGGTCTCAAAGGGAGTAAAAGAAAGAGTAATATTCATTTGACTAAAAAAGAAGTCGTACGCATAGAAAAAGGGGCGCTCTCCAACAATTCGGGTAGAAAAACAAACCCTTTCCTCAGAATCGGGAGGAACAAGCTCATAGTTCTTTTCCTCACTACCACTACTACAAACCCTATGAAATTGCCTAAGCTGCTAACAAAACTCGGAATCAACCAAAGAAATACACAAAAGAATCATCGAATCCACCCAATCATCCATGCCCTCAGGGACTTGGGAAGATGTCTCAACAATGTTCTTGCGAGAAGACATGAGGTCAACTAGTCCTACAGCAAGAAAGAAGAAAATAGATTACTAACCCAAACATCTCTGACAAAGTCAAAATCAACTCATAGTAGAACATGACTCAAGCATACAAACAGATAAAAGGAAAACCCCAAGACAAGGTCCAGGGGCATCCTTTGGAGGCAGTGACAGAGTAAGGACTCAGGAAAAATCTACAAGGCTAACATCTTAACAAAACCCTCGACGAAGAAAAAACCCCCTTCCAGACAAACAACAACCCGAAGAGAAAGACAAAGCAAATATAAGAAAAAACGTTATCTGCTACAAAGTCTATCAGTAAAGAAAGCTACAAAAGGCGCAGTCTTTTTCAATAGATTATCAAACAGTTCATCGACCCAAAATTCCGAAAGACGAAGGCGACAGTCAGAAACAGTAAGCAAACTTGCAAACAAACAAAACCTCAATCATCAGAAGAAATGCCAGAAACATGCACCACAACAACAAATTGAGCATTACGACGCAAAAAGGTTCAGACTTTCCAGCATGCATTTCAAACGAAAATCAAAGCTTTATCAAAAAACCGAAGGCAAAACAACGAAAGAAGTAAAGAAGCAGAAAGTAAAAACTAAACCTGGAGAAAGGAGGAAAGCTCTGAAGAAAGCTGAAAGCCAGAGCAAGTAAGTTGTGGAAATTGTTTCTCAAGCGAAGCACCAACAAAGTACCAAGAAAAAGCGTCACAGAGAAAAACAGAGAGAAAAGAGGGGAAGTTACAGAAAAAAGAAAACCGTTTCTTGAATGCAAAATTCAAAATAAAAGAGCCAAGAGAAACGGAGCATTAAAAATGCATTAATGAGGGCATTAAACCTTCGCACATTCCCAAGGCTAGGATGCTAATACAAAAGCGCGCGTGACGTGGCAGAAATTGGCGAGTTAAAAAATTATTATAAGAGATACGTTGCAAGTACAGTTCTTAACCAACCGAAAATCCGTTCATCAATTTAGAAGGGTTGTCATAAAATTAGAATTAAAATATTGGGGGTATGAGTCCCAGGTCGTCTCCCAACGAGTTGCAGAAAGATGTGCTATTTTATTAATCAGATGTTTTCAAAAATGGTTTGAGTTGATAAACAGGAAATGAAATTAGAGAATTTATGTAATTTTAAATAAAAACCTTGACCGGGAGTAGATTAGTTGGAAGCCCTATTCTTGTTGGAGTACTCTCAAGATTAATTGATGATTGAAGGTTGTTCTGCTTAGTTATCCCTTACTAGGTAGTGGAAAGTCAAGCAAGTTGGAAAGCTATTTCTATTCACAAGTTCCAATCCTCTCCCTTGGAAAGGATTAGTGTCAGTGGCTAGAGGACAATCCAACAATAAACCCAATTACAATTTTTCTCTTGAGCATTCCAACTCAAGGTCCTCCTTTCAATCAACTCCCAATCAAGTTATGGAACAACTCGCTCATTATGAATGTAAACTTCACAACATACGAAAGAGGAATAAAGAAAGACATGATAAATGATAATCAAAAAGATCAATTAATAATAAAAATAGTTCTTGTATTAATAAATTCTAAAAATAATCCAATAGTAATCTGAATAAATTGAGGACATGGAAGAGTAAGAGACAAGTAAGGAAACAAACTAGAATGATGAAGTCTTGATGGAGGTAATAACTCTTCTCAATATCCCAGTCCAAAAAGCAAATAAAATCAAAATCCTAAGAACTATGAATGTGTAGAGAGAAAACCTAGAGGAGAAGTAAAATCAGATCTAAAACTAAAATTATGCGGAATGAATATTGTTCTTTGGTCTCTGCATGTTCCCTGGCTCTAATATGCTTTTCTGGGCCAAAAACTGGGTCAAAATAGGGCCCAAAATTTCCCACAACGAATTCTGCAGATTCTGCAGATTGCGCACGTCATGCGATCGTGTCATCCAGGTGTTTACATCATCCAGTGTTTTGGCTTGCCACGCGTGCGCGTCGTCGACGCCTTCGCGTCACTTGTGCAGTTTCCAATCCGCGCGGTCGCGTGAGCCATGCGTCCGCGTCACTACAATTTCCTCTATGTCGCGCGGTCGCGTGAGCCATGCGTCCGTGTCACTTCTGCTGGTCATCTCCTTAATTTCTTGTGTTCCTTCCATTTTTGCAAGCTTCCTTTCTAATCTCCAAGTCATTTATGCCCTATAAAGCCTGAAACACTTAACACACAGATCACGGCATCGATTGGAATAAAGGAGAATTAAAATACAAAATTAAAAGTCTCTAGGAAGCAAGTTTTTACCCATGAAGTATTTTTAGGAAGGAATTATAAATGCATGCTAATCATATGAATATGTGGGTAAAGATTTGATAAAACCGCAGAATTAAGCACAATATAAACCATAAAATAATGGTTTATCAACCTCCCCACACTTAGATATTAGCATGTCCTCATGCTTAGTTGAAGGAGATAAAATAAATGAGTAGGAACATGTAAAACTCATGCAATGCAATGCAATGCAACCTATATATGTGAATGCAACTATATGATTTTTTTCCACTTGGTCAAAAGTAAATAAGCTCTTCAAGACAGTCACGGATCAAATTCCACTAATTCAATTCTTATACAGTAAGAATAGATAAAAATGTAAGAAGGTAGCTCATGAAAGCAGGGAACATAGAATTTAAGCATTGAACCCTCACTGATGATGTATGTATGCTCTAATCTCTCTAGTGTATAGGGCAATCACTCTATCCTTCTCTAATCATGCTTTCTAGTTTTTGTTTTTCACCTAACCAATCAACAACATTTAATATACCAATGCAAACATCATGAGGTATTTTCAAGGTTGTACTGGGGCCAAGGTAAGGGTACGGGCATATATATGGCTAAGTAAGCTTATAAATTGAATCTTTAATTAACCCAAGCTTTCACCTAACACACATATATAAATTCTATATAACTTAAATTTCATACCTAGCTACCCCAAATTTCTCTTTCACATTCCATACTCATGTATCAACTTTTATTTTAAGGTTATCATATATGCATTGATCCTTGAATTTTTTTTTAACTTAGCATTGGGGTAATTTTGTCCCCTTATTTATTTATTGACTGTTTTTGGATTTTTTTTAACATAAACATAAAAATAAACATAGCTTATCACTGCACATAGATTTTTAATTCTTATAGTTTCACATGAGTAGGTACCCAAATTCCCATTATATCATCATGACACATTCCCTCATTATCTTTTGTTCCCACAATTTTCTATACTTAATTAACACACACAATTCTATCTTAAGCCAACCATAGATTCAATTGGGATATATAATTATGTTTTTGCTTAAGGCTAGTAATGTGGTAAAATGCAGAACAAATGTGATTTAAAGGCTCAAAGTGGCTAACAAAGGTAATTGAAAGGGTAGGCTTAATTTGGATAAGTGAGCTAAACAAATAATGGCCTCAATCATATGCAGGCATATAAATATATTAAACATTGGACATATAAGATGAAACAAAATATAGATTACAATCATAGAGAAGTAAACACACAAGAATAAAATAATTATGGTTAAATAATATAACCATGTATTTAGGCTCGAAGTCTCACTGGTTGTGTGTTCTTTAGCTCAAAAACCATGTTCCAAATATAACTTCAAGCAAATTTAACAAAAAAGTTTTGATTAAAATTAGTAAAATTTTGTTCTAAAAATAGGGTCTTAGAAGAAACTTATTACCTTTTCAATCAAGTAGAACATGCATGCAACTAACCTATTACTATGCAATTTATCTTATTCTACAAAAGAAAAACTAACTAAATATCCTATTTTATTGGTGTTAGGGAAGAGAAATTACCTTCAGAAGTCAGGTACTGACCGACCTCCCCACACTTAAGGCTTTGCACCATCCTCGGTGCCATCTGTCAGGAACAAAGGTGGGCTGGTAGTAGTATCTCCACAGTCGGGACCGTCATGGTCTCTGTGCTGGTAAAGAAAGTGGAGTCCGGGGTGTCTGAGTCCTTGAATTTACCCATAATCAGCTCCTTGAGGTATGTGAATCGGTACTTGTTACGGCGCTCTCTAAGCTTTGCTTTCTGTTCCTGCCGATCCAACCTTTCAAGTAACTGATGGAGCAGTTGATTTGTTGTAGGTGCTTGTGGTGTTGAAGGAGGAATGTCTTCAGCTGGTTCAGTAGGCTGGCTTGTAGTGGCTGCTGGAGGCCTGATATATTTCCCGTTAGGGCAATACTGATCATCCCGTGGAAGCATGGCTTTGGTGTCCCCAGCTCTGTAGGAGACTCCGGCTACTGAGACAAGAACTGAGACCAGGGTGGGAAAAGATAAGTTGCCCACAATTTGTACGTGTCCCATAGCATTCCGGATGTGTCTTGGTAGGTTCAGAGGTTTATCTGTAAGGATGCACCATAGTAGAACGGCCATGTCTGAAGTGAAGGAGGACTCGTGAGTGCTTGGAAAGACGTAATGGGACATAATCTGTGCCCATACGCGAGCCTCCAAGGTAAGGGCAGAAGCCAATATTCCCTTAGGACGGGAACGATGGTATCCGTAGATCCATCTGCTGTCAGGTTGTGCGATAACTCTGAGAATGGCGTCCTAGTCAAATTGGTATGTCTGGCACTTGAGTGAGGCTTTTTGAAATGCGTCCAGTCCTTCTGGAGCAGGGGGAAGATCTAAAGCTCATTGAATGGCCTCTTCTGTAATGGGGACTTGCTTCTGACGGACATAGACAGACTACAGGGTTGGCAGGGGGAAATTGGAGTAGAACTCAACTACCCAGGAAAGATTAACCTGCCTTTGCTGTCTTTGTAGGAAACCCCATTGTCTTCGTTTAATTTGCGGCTCAACAAAGGTAGCAATATTAGGCGGGAGGATAAGAAGGTATTCGTTGTTGTAACTCCGTTCTGCCAGGATAGGGAACATCTGCTCACAGTAGCAATTGGGAAATCGCGCAGTGTCCTTTGCTGGGAAGGCTTTCTCTTTTTCATCAACCTTTATAATCCTCTTAATTCTTTTTATTGAGGGCTTTACTGCAGTTGAAGAAGGCTCAATCACTAATGCTCTTTTTGTTCCTCTCCTTGCTGGTGGTTTGGGCGTAGCTTTCTCTTTTCCTTTCTTGGTGGCCATCCTGAAAAGGGAAAAAAGAAAGTAACTTTGAATTCAAAGGGATAGAGTAAGGAAGAGGATGGTATAGGTGATAATCAATGCACAGGAAAGAAGGATGTCGTTAACACATGGTCATGACTACATGTGAAAAGTTCATCAAATGAAATAAAGTAAGTGCATTTTTTTGGTAATTAGATGCAAGATATTTATTGGCATGCTAGCAAAGGCATGAGTAGCATAGATCAAGCATTAATTACTTAAATATGTTATCACTCATAACAAACTAGCCATCACGTTTGTATTGACAATTATCTTCAATGAATAAAATATGAAAGGGGTTTTGTGAAAAACAGGCATTAGAATAGTAGAATGGAATAATCTAGAAAAATGCATAATGCCATATGGGCTTTTTCACAAACACATAGCATGCATGATGAATAAGCTATTGAAATTATAAATTAAACATGCAAGCAACCCTTAAAAATTAATATATAATTGCCAAACAATTTTGCAACAATCCACAAGCATATAATAAGAAACAATGACCCAAATAAATTACTAACACCAATTAAAAGAAAAAGAAAGAAAAAGAAAACACGGATAATGAAAGTAAAAAGAAAAGAAAAGAAGAAAACATAAAAATAAGAAGGATAATAGAAAAGTAAGGAAGGAAGAAGGAAGAAATAAGGAAGGAAAAGAAAAAGTAGGATTTAGGGAAGAGAAAGATAAGATATTTTGGCAGAATAGGTTAAGCTGGGCGGCGCAAGCGACGCGAACGCGTGGGGTACGCGTTCGCGCGGATGGCGCTTAGAGGAGTCGACGCGGTCGCGTCGGTCACGCGGTCGCGTCAGTCACGCGGATGCGTGACTCGTTTTGTGCTACTGGCACGAGGGCAGCCTCGCACTCGCACAACTCTCTGTTTGAAACCTTGTTTTGCCAAATTTTTGGGTGACGCGGTCGCGTGGTTGATGCGATCGCATGGGTGGCCAATATTGGGGGATGACGCGGATGCGTGGGGCATGCGTTCGCGTGGTAGGGACTGTGCATCCAGTGCCAGTCCAGCACCACTCCAGCACAACTTTCGGCCATGCACCTTTTTGATGTCGATTTTCAGGTCACGCGTTCGCGTGCGTGACGCGGACACGTGGGAGGCAATTCTCCCACATGACGCAGACGCGTCGATGATGCTGTCGTATGGGGTGATTAGTGCCAAAAGCACGCCTCCAGCCACACTCTCGGGTGACTTTCTGTTCGATTTCTTATTCTTTCTGAGCCACCTGCGACGCAGACGCGTCAGTGATGCGGTCGCGTCGCGCGCGAAATTTTTTTTTTTTTAAAGAAAAATATGCAAATGCAGATGCAAACAAAATATGCTAATAAAGAGAAGAGTTATTAAAAAAGAAAACTAAGAGTAAATAAAGGAACAATCATACCATGGTGGGTTGTCTCCCACCCAGCACTTTGCTTTAACGTCCGTAAGTTGGACGCTCCACTAGCTTAGTCTTCGGCTATGGGTGGATCCTCCAAGAGGAAGATCTCGAGCTCCTTGTATTTCTTTATCTTCTCGCCATGATATAGCTTTAAATGATGTCCATTAACTTTGATGAATTCAGAGCTTGAAGGATAACTTAGGTGAAAAACTCCGTACGGCTCAGCCTTCTCTACTCTATATGGACCTTCTTATCTTGATCTCAACTTTCCTGGCATGAGCCTCAGTCTAGATTTGTAAAGGAGGACTAAGTCCCCAGGTTGGAACTCTTTCCTCTTGATGTGCTGATCATGTATAGCCTTCATCTTTTCCTTGTACAGCCTTGAGTTCTCATAAGCTTCTAGGCGAAGGCTTTGTAATTCTTGCAGTTGCAACTTCCTTTCAGCTCTGGCTGTCTCAAATCCCATGTTGCACTCCTTTACTGCTCAAAAGGCTTTGTGCTCTACTTCAACTGGGAGATGACAGGCTTTTCCATAAACTAAGCGGAAGGGACTCATCCCAATGGGTGTCTTGTATGCTGTTCTGTATGCCCAAAGTGCGTCTTGTAGCCTGGTGCTCCAGTCTCTTCTATGAGGTTTGACTATCTTCTGCAATATGCGCTTTATCTCTCTGTTAGACACCTCGGCTTGCCCATTAGTCTGAGGATGGTAGGCTGTTGCTACTTTATGAATTATCCCATGCTTCTTCAGTAATTCTGTTATTCTCCTGTTACAAAAATCGGTGCCTTGATCGCTCACGATTGCTCGTGGTGATCCAAAGCAACAAATAATATGGTTTCTAACAAAGGAAACAACAGTGTTAGCATCATCAGTGCGGGTAGGAATTACTTCCACCCATTTAGAAACGTAATCCACCACTAACAATATATAAAAATAACCATTAGAATTTGGAAATGGACCCATGAAGTCAATGCCCCAAACATCAAAAATTTCACAGAAAAGCATAATTTGTTGAGGCATCTCATCCCTCTTGGATATATTACCAAATTTTTGGCATGGGAAACAAGATTTACAAAATTCAGCAGCGTCTCTAAAAAGAGTAGGCCACAAGAATCCACAGTCTAAGATTTTTCTAGCTGTTCTTTGAGGGCCAAAATGTCCTCCACTCTCAGATGAGTGGCAGGCCTCTAAAATGGACTGGAATTCTGATTGAGGCACACACCGCCTAATTACCTGGTCAGCACCACATCTCCATAAATACGGGTCATCCCATATATAATATTTAGACTCGCTTTTCAGCTTGTCTCTTTGATGCTTAGTAAAGTTTGGAGAAAAAGTGCGGCTAACTAGATAGTTAGATACAGGTGCATACCAAGGGACTACCTCAGCTACTTCTTGTAGGTTATCAAAACGGAAATTATCAGCTATAGGAGTGGAGTTAACCTTAATGTGCTCAAGGCGACTCAAGTGGTCTGCCACTAGATTCTGGTTACCACTCCTATCCTTAATTTCTAAATCAAATTCTTGTAGTAGCAGTATCCAATGTATAAGCCTTGGTTTGGATTCCATTTTAGCTAATAAACACTTTAGAGCTGCGTGGTCCGAGTACACTACTACTTTTGTACCAAGTAAATAGGCCCGGAATTTATCCAGATCAAAAATAATAGCAAGAAGCTCTTTTTCAGTAGTAGTGTAATTAGACTGAGCGGTGTCTAAAGTCTTAGATGCATAAGCAATTACAAAGGGGTCCTTACCTTCACGCTGAGCCAGCGCTGCTCCTACTGCATGGTTGGAAGCATCGCACATGATCTCAAATGGCTGGCTCCAGTCAGGTCCTCTCACAATTGGAGCTTGAGTTAGGGCAGTCTTCAGCTTATCAAATGCGTGTTTGCAATCCTCACTGAACTCGAACTCAATATCTTTCTGCAGTAGTCTGGATAAGGGAAGTGCTACCTTACTAAAGTCCTTAATGAATCTCCGGTAAAAAACTGCGTGGCCAAGGAACGAACGGACTTCCCTCACAGAGGAGGGGTAAGGTAAACTAGAAATAACATCCACCTTTGCTGGATCTACAGAAATGCCAGTATTGGACACAACATGTCCTAGTACAATACCTTGTCTTACCATAAAGTGACATTTTTTAAAATTCAATACAAGGTTTGTACTGACACATATATCTAATACTCTAGATAAACTGTCCAAGCAAAGATTAAAGGAATCACCATAAATGCTAAAATCATCCATAAAAACCTCCATACAGTCCTCAATAAGATCAGAGAAAAGACTCATCATACACCTTTGGAAAGTAGCTAGTGCATTGCACAAGCCAAAGGGTATTCTCTTATAAGCATAAGTCCCAAAAAGACATGTGAAAGTGGTCTTCTCCTGATCTTCAGGAGCTATATGAATCTGGAAATAGCCTGTGTAACCATCTAAAAAGCAATAATGTAATTTACCTGACAGGAAATCCAGCATTTGATCAATGAATGGAAGAGGATAGTGATCCTTACGAGTGGCCTAGTTTAGGCGCCTGTAATCAATGCAGACCCTCCAGGCGTTCTGTACTCTGGTTGCTATGAGCTCTCCATGCTCATTCTTCACTGTAGTGACTCCAGACTTCTTGGGCACCACTTGTATTGGGCTTACCCATTCACTGTCTGAGATGGCGTAGATGATATCTGCCTCCAGTAGTCTGGTCATTTTCTTCTTGACAACCTCTAAGATAGTGGGGTTCAGTCTTCTCTGGGGTTGACGAACAGGCCTTGCTCCCTCTTCTAAAAATATCCTGTGTTTACAAACTTGAGGGTTGATGCCTACTATGCCTGCGAAACTCCTCCCAATTGCCTTCTTGTGCCTCCTCAGCACACTAAGTAACTACTCTTCTTGTTGAGAAGTGAGTTCCCTTGCAATGATAACTGGAAACTTCTGCTTGTCCTCAAGGTAAGCATATTTGATGTGTGGAGGGAGGGGTTTTAATTCTAACTTCTGCTCATAGCCAGGCTCTGGATTGTCTGGAGCTGGTGACAATGGTAAAGTACTTTTATTGTCCTCAGAAAGTATCCCCACACTCGGACCTTGTCCTATGTACTTCTCTTCGAACTCCTCCTGGTGAACTTCAGCCACGGTTTTGATGCACGGAAACTTGTCCCTTAATAAATCTCCCTCGACAAGTATACCGAATTGTCGTCAAGTAAAAACTCATAGTAGAGTGAGGTCGAATCCCACAGGGATTGATTGGTCAAGCAACTTTAATTGGAAGAATGTTCTAGTTGAGCTACGCAGAAACTGAGTTGAGAATTGCAGAAAATTAAATGGCGGGAAAGTAAATAGCAGAAAATAAATGACGGGAAGTAAATTGCAGAATCTTAAATGGGAAAGGGAAGTTTAGCATGAAAGAAAATGGCATAAAGTAAAGAGAATGGGTAAGATCAGAAATGGGGAATTCATTGGGCTTAGGAGATGTTGCATTCTCCGGATCAAGTTCTTTCAAAGCTCTCCCTATTTATACTATTCTTCTGATCTTCTAGTTGCTTCTTCAAGTCTTGGATATGGGCCTTTGGATCTTGAGTTGAAGCAGTTATCTTCTTCAGTGGGCTCAGCTTTACTTGCAGAGAAAGTGTGAAGTACGCAAGGACTTTAGCTTAGGGCGTTAGTGGTGTTAACATTAAGTGAAAATGTGGGGTTGAGAACGTTAGTGACAATCACCTTTTTCACTAACGTTCCTAACCCAAAGTGGTCCACGTTAACTTCAACATTAGTGGCACTAACGTGACCACTAACGTTGACCCTTGGCCCTTCGGAAACATTACTGGGGTTTACCTTTTTCAACAATGTTGAGAGTACCCCTTTCTCCCTACGTTAGAGTTCACGTTAGAATAGTTAACGTGGCCTTTAACGTAGGCTTGCCAAATCTTCGAGAGCGTTAGTGACACTTACCTTTGTCACTAACGTTTCAGAATGCCCCTACTTCCCACGTTAGAGTTCACGTTAACTAGGTTAACGTGACTTCTAACGTGGTATTGATAGCCATCTCCAACGTTAGTGACAAAGGTGAGTGTCACTAACGTTGGCTCATCATCCCTCTTCTCCACGTTAGCTTCCACGTTAATGTAATTAACTTGGCAACTAACATGGCTCATAGTGGCTCAATCCAACATTAGTGACAAAGGTGAGTGTCACTAATGTTGGTGATTCTTGCTCTTTCCACGTTAGAGTCCACGTTAACTAGGTTAACGTGGCTTTTAACGTAGCCAATATGGGCTTAGTCCAGCATTAGTGACAAAGGTGAGTGTCACTAACGTTGGCATCATCTTCTTCTTCCATGTTAGAGCTCACGTTAACTAAGTTAACGTGGCTCTTAACGTGGCCAATTGCCCCTTTTGGAACGTTAGTGGCACTTACTTTTACCACTAACGTTGGAGTTCTACTTCTCTTCCACGTTAGCTTCCACGTTAACATAGTTAATGTGGCAACTGACGTGGGCTATGATGGCTCACGAAGGAGTTATTGGCAATCACTTTTCTCATTAACATTGCAAGCTAGCCTTCATTCCACGTTAGTGGTCACGTTAGCTAGATGATGAGCGGATAATTTATACGCTTTTTGGCATTGTTTTTAGTATGTTTTTAGTAGAATCTAGTTACTTTTAGGGATGTTTTAATTAGTTTTTATGTTAAATTCACATTTCTGGACTTTACTATGAGTTTGTGTGTTTTTCTGTGATTTCAGGTATTTTCTGGCTGAAATTGAGGGACTTGAGCAAAAATCAGATTCAGAGGTTGAAGAAGGACTGCTGATGCTGTTGGATTCTGACCTCCCTACACCCAAAATGGATTTTCTGGAGCTACAGAACTCAAAATGGTGCTCTTCCAATTGCGTTGAAAAGTAGACATCTAGTGCTTTCCAGAAATATATAATAGTCCATACTTTGCCCAAGTTTAGATGACGCAAACTGGCGTTCAATGCCAGCTCTCTTCCCAATTCTGGCGTCCAGCGCCAGAAACAAGTTGCAAAGTGGAGTTCAACGCCCAAACTGGCACAAAAGCTGGCGTTCAACTCCAAGAATGACCCCTCCACGTGAAGACTTCAAGCTCAGCCCAAGCACACACCAAGTGGGCCCCAGAAGTGGATTTATGCATCAATTACTTACTTCTGTAAACCCTAGTAGCTAGTTTATTATAAATAAGACCTTTTACTATTGTATTAGGCATCTTTGGATCTTGGAACATCTTTGGACGCCTGGTTCTTAGATCAGAGGGGCTGGCCATTCAGGAGGGTGAATCCTATTCCAGCATGATCGGGAACCTCAGATGATTAGCCGTGCCGTGACAGGGCATCTTGGACCATTTTCACAAGAGGAGGGGATGTAACCATTGACAACGGTGATGCCCTTGCATAAAGCCAGCCATGGAAAGGAGTAAGACTGATTGGATGAAGACAGTGGGAAAGTAGATATTCAGAGGAACAAAAGCATCTCTACATGCTTATCTGAAATTCTCACCAATGAATTACATAAGTGTTTCTATCCCTATTTTCTGTTTAATTAGTATCATTTTCGAAAACCCCATTACTATTTTATATCTGCCTGACTGAGATTTACAAGGTGACCATAGCTTGCTTCATACCAACAATCTCCGTGGGATTCGACCCTTACTCACATAAGGTATTACTTGGACGACCCAGTGCACTTGCTGGTTAGTTATGCGAAGTTGTGAAGATATGTTTAGACCATGGTTTTGTGCATCCATTTTTGGTGCCATCGCCAGGGAATCAATTTCGAACAATAATTCACAACCTGAGTAACAATTTCGCATGCCAAGTTTTTGGCGCCGTTGCCAGGGATTGTTCGAGTTTGGACAACTGACGGTTCATCTTGTTGCTCAGATTAGGTAATTTTCTTTTTGTTTTATTTTCAAAAATTTATCAAAAACCTTTCAAAAATTTTCTCATCTGTTTTCGAAAAAAATAAAAAAAATTGTTTTCAAAAATATATTTTTCTTCAGAATTTTTAAGAATGAATTCTAGTGTTTCATGAAGCATGTTGAAGCCTGGCTAGCTGTAAAGCCATGTCTCAATTCTTTTGGACTCAAGAGAAGAGCTTCTTTATCTTTCTTAGCAAATTGGCTACTGAATGTAAAGTTCTGCTAAAGCTTGACTGGCTATTAAGCCATGTCTAACCCTAAGATTGGAGCTTTAGACTAACATGGCAAGATTCCTGGAATTCATATTAAAAATTTTGGAATCCTTATTTTTGTTTTTCAAATAATTTTCGAAAAAATACAAAAAAATTAGAAAATCATAAAAATCAAAAATATTTTTTGTGCTTCTTGTTTGAGTCTTGAGTCAATTTTTAAGTTTGGTGTCAATTGCATGTTCATCTTGCATTTTTCGAAAAAATTCATGCATTCATAGTGTTCTTCATGATCTTCAAGTTGTTCTTGGTAAGTCTTCTTGTTTGATCTTTGCATTTGCATGTTTTGTGTCTTTTCTTGTTTTTCATATGCATTCCTGAATTTTTTATGCCTAAGCATTAAAGAATTCTAAGTTTGGTGTCTTGCATGTTTTCTTTGCATTAAAAAATTTTTCAAAAATGTGTTCTTGATGTTTATCATGATCTTCATAGTGTTCTTGGTGTTCATCTTGACATTCATAGCATTCTTGCATACATTCATGTTTTGATTTAAAATTCTCATGCATTGCATCATTTTCATGTTTCTCTCACTCATCATTAAAAATTCAAAAATAAAAAAAAATATCTTTCCCTTTTTCTCTCTTAAAATTTCGAAAATTAGATTTGACTTTTTCAAAAATTTTTAAAAATCTAGTTGTTTTTATGAGTCAAATCAAATTTTCAATTTAAAATTCTCATCTTTTTCAAAATCTTTTTCAAAAATCAAATCTTTTTCATTTTTCTTAGTTATTTTCAAAAATTATAAAAATGTTTTTCAAAAATCTTTTTCTTATCTTTATCACATAATTTTCGAAAATAACATCACCAATTAATGTTTTGATTCAAAAATTTCAAGTTTGTTACTTGCTTGTTAAGAAAAATTCAAACTTTAAGTTCTAGAATCATATCTTGTGATTTCTTGTGAATCAAGTCATTAATTGTGATTTTAAAAATCAAATCTTTTTCAAAACTAATTTCAATCATATCTTTTCAAAAATATCTTCTTATCTTATCTTTTTCAAAATTTGATTTTAAAATATCTTTTCTAACTTCTTATCTTCTTATCTTTTCAAAATTGATTTTCAAATTTGTTTCAACTAACTAACTAACTTTTTGTTTGTTTCTTATCTTTTTCAAAACTACCTAACTAACTCTCTCTCTCTCTAATTTTCGAAAATATCTTCCCTCTTTTTTAAAATTTCTTTTTAATTTACTAATTATTTTAATTTTTGATTTTAATTTTCGAAAAAAACTACTAACCTTTTTCAAAAACTATTTTCGAAAATCACTAACTCTTTTTCAAAAAATTATTTTCAAAATTTTCCCTCTCTCATCTCATTCTATTTTATTTATTCATCTACTAACATCTCTCCCTCACTCCCCAAAAATCTGAACCCTCTCTCTCTGAGTTCAGATTTTCTTCTTCTTTTCTTCTACTCACACAAGGACCTCTATACTGTGGTATAAAGGATTCCTATTATAGCAACTGACCAAAAAGTGTCCTTCTGATATGCTTTCAGAATGGACCATCCTGGATATATTCTATGATGGTTTATCTGAGCTATCAAAGATTTCATTGGATACTTCTGCAGGTGGATCCATTCACCTAAAGAAAATGCCTGCAAAAGCTCAAGAACTCATTGACATGGTTGCTAATAACCAGTTCATGTACACTTCTGAAAGGAACCCTGTGAGTAATGGGACGCCTATGAAGAAGGGAGTTCTTGAAATTGATACTCTGAATGCCATACTGGCTCAGAATAAAATATTGACTCAGCAAGTCAATATGATTTCTCAGAGTCTGAATGGAATGCAAGCTGCATCCAACAGTACTCATGAGGCATCTTCTGAAGAAGAAGCTTATGATCTGAGAACCCTGCAATAGCAGAGGTAAATTACATGGTGAACCATATGGAAACACCTATAATCCATCATGGAGAAATCACCCAGATCTCTCACGGAAGGATCAAAAGCCTCAACAAGGCTTTAATAATGGTGGAAGAAACAGGTTTAGCAATAGCAAGCCTTTTCCATCATCCACTCAGCAACAGACAGAGAATTTTGAGCAGAATCCATCCAGCTTAGCAAATTTAGTCTCTGATCTATCTAAGGCCACTGTGAGTTTCATGAATGAAACAAGGTCTTCCATCAGAAATTTGGAAGCACAAGTGGGCCAGCTGAGTAAAAGGATCACTAAAATCCCTCCTAGTACTCTCCCAAGCAATACAGAAGAGAATCCAAAAGGAGAGTGCAAGGCCATTGAATTAATCACCATGGCCGTACCTATAAGGGAAGGAGAGGACGTGAATCCCAAGGAGGAAGACCTCCTGGGATGTCCAGTGATCAATAAGGAGTTTCCCTTTGAGGAACCAAAGGATTCTGAGGCTCATCTAGAGACCATAGAGATTCCATTAAAGCTCCTTATGCCATTCATGAGCTCTGATGAGTATTCCTCTTCTGAAGAGAATGAGGATGTTACTAAAGAGCAAGCTGCCAAGTTCCTTGGTGCAATCATGAAGCTAAATGCCAAATTATTTGGTATTGAGACTTGGGAAGATGAACCTCCCTTGTTCACCAATGAACTAAGTGATCTAGATCAACTGACATTGCCTCAGAAGAGACAGGATCCTGGAAAGTTCATAATACCTTGTACCATAGGCACCATGATCTTTAGGGCTCTGTGTGACCTTGGTTCAGGGATAAACCTCATGCCCCTCTCTGTAATAGAGAAACTGGGAATCTATGGAGTGCAAGCTGCTAAAATCTCATTAAAGATGGCAGACAATTCAAGAAAACAGGCTTATTGACAAGTAGAGGATGTGTTAGTAAAGGTTGAAGGCCTTTACATCCCTGCTGATTTCATAGTTCTGGATACTGGAAAGGAAGAGGATGAATCCATCATCCTAGGAAGGCCTTTCCTAGCCACAGCAAGAGCTATGATTGATGTGGACAGAGGAGAATTGATCCTTCAATTAAATAATGGCAACCTTGTGTTTACAACTCAAGGATCTCTCTCTGCATCCATGGAGAGGAAGCAGAAAAAGCTTCTCTCAAAGCAGAGTCAACCAAAGCTCCCACAGTCAAACTCTAAGTTTGGTGTTGGGAGGCCATAACCAAACTCTAAGTTTGGTGTCAAACCCCCTTATCCAAACTCTAAGTTTGGTGTTGGGAGGTCTCAACAAAGCTCTGCACCTCTGTAAGGCTCCAGGAGAGCCCACTGTCAAGCTATTGACATTAAAGAAGCGCTTGTTGGGAGGCAACCCAATGTTTATTTATCTAATTTTCACTGTTTTTTTATGTTTTATTAGGTTCATGATCATGTGGAGTCACAAAATAAATATAAAAATTGAAAACGGAATCAAAAACAGCAGAAGAAAAATCACACCCTGGAGGAGACCTTGCTGGCGTTTAAACGCCAGTAAGAAGCATGTTTTGGGCGTTCAACGCCAGAACAGAGCATGGTTCTGGCGCTGAACGCCAGAAATGGGCAGCATCTGGGCGTTTGAACGCCAGAAATGCACCCTGGAGAAGAGCTGGCACTGAACGCCCAGAACAAGCATGGTTCTGGCGTTCAACGCCAGAAATGGGCAACAAATGGGCGCTCAACGCCCAGAACAAGCACCAATCTGGTGTTGAACGCCCAGAGTTGTGTGCAAGGGCATTTTTCATGCCTAATCGGGTGCAAGGTTGTAAATCCTTGAACACCTCAGGATCTGTGGACCCCACAGGGTCACCTCAGGATCTGTGGACCCCACAGGATTCCCACCTACCTCCACTCACTTCTTCTCACCCCTCTTTCACACAATCCCATAAACACTCTTCCCCAAAACTCTTCACATCCATCCACTCTTCCCCATAAACCTACATCCATACACCCACCTACCTTCAAAATTCAACATCTCTTTCCCACCCAATCCCACCCATATGGCCGAATACACCTCTCCCTCCTCTCCTCCATATTTTCTTCTTCTTCTTCTTCTATTCTTTCTTCTCTTGCTCGAGGGCGAGCAAATTTCTAAGTTTGGTGTGGTAAAAGTATAAGCTTTTTGTTTTTCCATAACCATTAATGGCACCTAAGGCCAGAGAAACCTCAAGAGAGAGGAAAGGGAAGACAATTGCTTCTACCTCTGAGCCATAGGAGATGGAAAGATTCATCTCACAAGCCCATCACTAAGAAAAGGATGGAGCAAACAAGAGAGCACATTCATGGATCTCAACAGGCACATGAAGAAGCTCATCATCAAGAAATCCCTGAGATACATCAAGGGATGCACTTGCCTCCACAGAATTTTTGGAAGCAAATCAACACCTCCCTAGGAGAATTAGGTTCCAACATGGGACAATTAAGGGTGGAACATCAAGAGCACTCCATCATCCTTCATGAAATTAGAGAAGATCAAAAAGCAATGAGGGAGGAGCAACAAAGACAAGGAAGAGACATAGAAGAGCTCAAGGACATCATTGGTTCCTCAAGAAGGAAACGCCACCATCAATAAGGTGGATTCATTCCTTGTTCTTATTTCTTCTGTTTTTCGTTTTCTATGTTATGTGCTTATCTATGTTTGTGTCTTCATTACATGATCATTAGTAGTTAGTAACTATGTCTTAAAGTTATGAATGTCCTATGAATCCATCACCTCTCTTAAATGAAAAATGTTTTAATTCAAAAGAACAAGAAGTACACGAGTTTCGAATTTATCCTTGAACTTAGTTTAATTATATTGATGTGGTGACAATGCTTCTTGTTTTCTAAATGAATGCCTGAACAGTGCATATGTCTTTTGAAGTTGTTGTTTAAGAATGTTAAATATGTTGGCTCTTGAAAGAATGATGACAAGGAGACATGTTATTTGATAATTTGAAAAATCATAAAAATGATTCTTGAAGCAAGAAAAAGCAGCAAAGAACAAAGCTTGCAGAAAAAAAAAATGGGCAAAAACCAATTGTGTCTGTGGCATTTATGTATCCGGTGGTAATACTGGAAAACAAAGTGCTTAGGGCCACGGCCAAGACTCATAAAATAGCTGTGTTCAAGAATCATCATACTGAACTAGGAGAATCAATAACACTATCTGAACTCTTTGTTCCTATAGATACCAATCATTCTGAACCTCAATGGATAAAAAGAGATGTCAGAACTATTCAAGAGGCAAAAAGCTATAAGTCCCGCTCATTTGATTGGAGCTATGTTTCATTGATAGTTTGGAATTTATAGTATATTCTCTTCTTTTTATCCTATTTGATTTTTAGTTGCTTGGGGACAAGCAACAATTTAAGTTTGGTGTTGTGATGAGCGGATAATTTATACGCTTTTTGGCATTGTTTTTAGTATGTTTTTAGTAGAATCTAGTTACTTTTAGGGATGTTTTCATTAGTTTTTATGTTAAATTCACATTTCTGGACTTTACTATGAGTTTGTGTGTTTTTCTGTGATTTCAGGTATTTTCTGGCTGAAATTGAGGGACTTGAGCAAAAATCAGATTCAGAGGTTGAAGAAGGACTGCTGATGCTGTTGGATTCTGACCTACCTGCACTCAAAATGGAGTTTCTGGAGCTACAGAACCCAACATGGCACGCTTCCAATTGCGTTGGAAAGTAGACATCCAGGGCTTTCCAGAAATATATAATAGTCCATACTTTGCCCAAGTTTAGATGACACAAACTGGCGTTCAACGCCAGCTCTATGCCCAATTCTGGCGTCCAGCGCCAGAAACAAGTTGCAAAGTGGAGTTCAACGCCCAAACCGGCACAAAAGCTGGCGTTCAACTCCAAGAATGACCCCTCCACGTGAAGACTTCAAGCTCAGCCCAAGCACACACCAAGTGGGCCCCGGAAGTGGATTTATGCATCAATTACTTACTTCTGTAAACCCTAGTAGCTAGTTTATTATAAATAGGACCTTTTACTATTGTATTAGGCATCTTTGGATCTTGGAACATCTTTGGACGCCTGGTTCTTAGATCAGAGGGGCTGGCCATTCGGCCATGCCTGGACCTTTCACTTATGTATTTTTAACGGTAGAGTTTCTACACTCCATAGATTAAGGAGTGGAGCTCTGCTGTTCCTCAAAGATTAATGCAAAGTACTACTGTTTTCTATTCAATTCATCTTGTTTCGCTTCTAAGATATTCATTCGCACTTCAAACTGAATGTGATGAACGTGACAATCATCATCATTCCTTATGAATGCGTGCCTGACAACCACTTCCATTCTACCTTAGATTGAATGAGTATCTCTTAGATCTCTTAATCGGAATCTTCGTGGTGTACGCTAGAATGATTGCGGCATTCAAGAGAATCCGGAAAGTCTAAACCTTGTCTGTGGTATTCCGAGTAGGATTCAATGATTGAATGACTGTGACGAGCTTCAAACTCGCGAGTGCTGGGCGTAGTGACAGACACAAAAGGAGGGTGAATCCTATTCCAGCATGATCGGGAACCTCAGATGATTAGCTGTGCCGTGACAGGGTATCTTGGACCATTTTCACAAGAGGAGGGGATGTAACCATTGACAACGGTGATGCCCTTGCATAAAGCCAGCCATGGAAAGGAGTAAGACTGATTGGATGAAGACAGTGGGAAAGCAGAGATTCAGAGGAACAAAAGCATCTCTACACGCTTATCTAAAATTCTCACCAATGAATTACATAAGTGTTTCTATCCCTATTTTCTGTTTAATTAGTATCATTTTCGAAAACCCCATTACTATTTTATATCTGCCTGACTGAGATTTACAAGGTGACTATAGCTTGCTTCATACCAACAATCTCCGTGGGATTCGACCCTTACTCACGTAAGGTATTACTTGGACGACCCAGTGCACTTGCTGGTTAGTTATGCGAAGTTGTGAAGATATGTTTAGACCATGGTTCTGTGCATCCGTTTTTGGTGCCATCGCCAGGGAATCAATTTCGAACAATAATTCACAACCTGAGTAACAATTTCGCATACGACTAGACTAACGTGGCTACTAACGTGGTTCTTCCTTGCTTCCTTTGTCTTGAAATCAAGCAATAAAGTGCATCAAAGCTCTAATCCAAGTTATGAGACATGCATCATTCAATTTGCCCTTTAATTCATGCATAATTCTCATGAAATCATGTAAAATTCACAATGTTTGCTTGAATCAAGATGTAAGTGATTATTTACCCAAAACTTGCTTATTTCTTAAGAAAATGCATGAAACTACCTTAAAACCATAAAGAAAAGGTCAGTGAAACTAGCCAAAATGCCCTGGCATCACAATACAAAACTTAAAGCTTGCTTGTCCCTAAGCAAGTACTGGAACAAGAGAATTATGAATGAAATGACAAGATGAATGAATCATTATTGTGGAAGTCATGTTCTTGGTTTTATCGGGTTTCATGCATAGCAACTTAGGTTCATTCCTTTACTGGCTTTCAGACCTTTATCATGCCTTGGAATACTCACTTGATTGCACCCTTTGAGACTTTTATATATTGATCCCTTTGTCTTTCCAAGGTTTATTTCATCCTTAGGCTAAGTGTTCTGTGAGGGGACGACTCTTTAAGATAAGCTTTCAGCCAACATTCCTGAACCAGTTGGTTCAAGGTGCTGGGTGTTGAAACACCCCTAAGGACTTACTCCCTCAAGTCTCTCTCCTCCATACATGCACACCACATGCACATGGTTTGTTATTTTCTTTCCTTGAGGTCTTGGTGTCCAGCACCTCTTTGGGTTACTAAATGTTCTGTAGAAAGGTTGCTCTTGATAGTGGATTTTCAGTTGATAATCCCGGGTTAGTTAACCCAAGTTACCAAGTGATGAAGCACTCCTAAGAACTTATTCATCCAAGCAAATCCTTGGTACAAGAGCACCACAGACACATCCCTCAAGTTTCAAGCCCTTGGTGCCTAGCCTTATTCTTTATTAACTTTTCTTTCTTTTTTAACTCTTATTGTTCTTTTCCTTTTTCTTATTAGGATATTATTATTTAGCTAGTCTCATGGGGTGTGTTTCAAGCATATAGTGCATTAAGCTTAAAGAGTGACTATTAATCAAGGGCACATTCAGACTTCCAAATTAATTATTTCCAAGCATATGGAATCAAGTAACAATACAACCTTTTGGTGATGCCTTCCAACTACCCATTTGTTGTCATCCTCCATAGCTTCTGCATCCTTCCTCGCTTCCTTGGATGATGGTGCATTGTTTTTCCAAAAGATTGATTGAATCCCTACAAAGTTATTGGAAGTTGTTTATCCCAAAAGCACTTGAGAGATAGTTAGTATGCATGTATGCTTATGCATTTCAGAACTTAACTTGGTGTGTGAACACCAAACTTAGTTCCTTGCCTAATACAGCAGGTTGAATGCATGCAAAAAATCTCATGTGTTGTTATCAGCAAGACAACTAGAAACTAACTACTGTTAAGTGGTTCCCCTGATTGGTTGGATCTAGCAATTTGCCCTTGATGGAGTGTAGTGTGATTCTAACTGAAATCTTTGGTGGAACACCAAACTTAGAATTACACACTCACTCTTGTATTGTTTAGGTGTGTAACACCAAACTTAGCTCCTCACAATCCGGGAGAAACTACTTGTGATTTTTATTAAAATGCAAATGAAAAGAGAACTACCTTAGGTTGGGTTGCCTCCCAACGAAGCGCTCTTTTAGCGTCGCTAGCTCGACGATTCCTCCATCACTTGAGGTGATACTTCACTTTGGGGTTTTCCCCTATGTTGCCCATGTAGTGTTTGAGCCTCTCTCCGTTAACAGTGAACGTCCTCTTTGAACTTTCCTCCATGATTTCTATGTGCCCATACGGTGAGACCTTTGTGACAAGAAAGGGTCCTGACCACCTTGATTTGAGTTTCCCAGGGAAGAATCTTAATTTGGAATTGTAGAGGAGCACTTTCTGTCCTTCTTCGAAGCTTCTGGGTGTTAAATGGAGGTCATGCCTTCTCTTTGCCCTTTCTTTATAAATCTTGGCATTTTCATAGGCTTGAGATCTGAACTCCTCTATTTCTTGCAGCTGCAAGACCCTCTTTTCACCAGCAGCTGTGCTATCAAAATTTAGCAGCTTGGGAGCCCAGAGGGCTTTGTGTTCCAACTCCAATGGTAGATGACAAGCCTTTCCATACACCAGTTGGTCTGGGGACATCCTGATTGGTGTTTTGAAGGCCGTTCTGTATGCCCAAAGAGCATCATCCAGCTTCTTCGACTAATCCTTCCTTGATGCTCCCACAGTCTTTTCCAGAATCCTTTTTAGCTTTCTGTTAGATATCTCAGTTTGCCCACTTGTTTGGGGGTGGTAAGGTATGGAAATCTTGTGTTTCACCCCGTATCATAGGAGGAGAGCTTCTAGTGGTCCGTTACAAAAATGACTCCCTCCATCACTGATGAGTGCTCGTGGGACTCCGAACCTGCTAAAGATATTCTTTTTGAGGAAGTTCATGACCACCTTGTTATCATTCGTTGGGGTTGCAATAGCCTCTACCCACTTGGAAACGTAATCCACTGCTACCAAGATGTACTTGTTTGAATATGAGGTTAGGAAAGGTCCCATGAAATCGATGCCCCACACATCAAACAGTTCCAGTTCTAAGATGAAATTTTGTGGTATCTCATTTCTTTTGGGTAAGTTTCCAGCTCTTTGACATTCATTGCATTTCTTTACCAGTTCTTTGGCATCCTTGAAAAGGGTGGGCCAAAAGAATCCACTTTGTAATACCTTGGCTGCAGTTCTGTCCCCTCCAAAATGGCCTCCATAGCATGAGCTGTAGCAGTTCCACAAGACATCTCGTCCCTCTTCTTCCGAGACACATCTTCTCAGAATTCCTTCTGAACACTTCTTGAAGAGATATGGTTCATCCCAAACAAAATACTTTGCGTCATTGATGAGCTTTCTTTTCTGGTGTTTGTTGATGTCTGGATGTAAAGCCCCAGTTGCCTTAAAATTGGCAATATCTGCAAACCAGGGTGCTCTGTGAATCGTCATCAACTGCTCATCTGGGAAGAACTCATTTACATTTGTATCATGTGTTCCTCCTTTACCATGAGGGATTCTGGATAGGTGATCTGCTACCTTGTTCTCCACTCCTTTCTTGTCTTTGATTTCAATATTGAATTCCTGCAACAATAAGATCCATCTTATTAGTATTGGTTTTGATTCTTGCTTCGCAAACAAATATTTAAGTGCTGTGTGATCTATGAAGACAATCACTTTGGCACCAATGAGGTATGATCTAAACTTGTCAAATGCAAAAACTATTGCCAGCAACTCCTTTTCAGTAGTGGTATAGTTTCTTTGAGTATCATTGAGGACTTTGCTGGCATAGTATATCACATGGACCAAGTTATCTTTCCTCTGTCCTAACACTGCCCCAATTGCGAAATCAGATGCATCGCACATCAGTTCAAATGGTAGGTTCCAGTCAGGTGGGGAAATGATAGGGGCAGAGGACAACCTCTTTTTCAAGTTTTCAAATGCCAGCATGCACTTTTCATCAAAGATAAATGGTGTATCAGATACAAGGAGATTGCTTAAGGGCTTGGCTATCTTTGAAAAATCTTTAATAAACCTTCTGTAAAAGCCAGCATGCCCTAGAAAACTCCTAATTGCCTTGACATCACATGGTGGAGGTAATTTTTCAATGAGTTCCACCTTAGCTCTGTCCACTTCAATGCCTTGGTTAGAAACCTTATGACCAAGAACTATTCCTCCTGTCACCATAAAGTGACATATCTCCCAGTTAAAGACCAAATTAGTTTCTTGAGATCTTTTTAATACAAGGGCCAGGTGATATAGGCAATTAGGAAAAGAGTCTCTGAATACTGAGAAGTCATCCATAAAAACATCGATGAATTTTTCTATCATATCTGAAAAAATGGAAAGCATGCAGCGTTGGAAAGTTGCAGGTGCATTACATAGCCCAAATGGCATGCGCCTGTAGGCAAACACCCCATATGGGCAGGTGAAGGAGGTTTTCTCTTGGTCTCTTGGATCAACCACTATTTGGTTATATCCTGAATAACAATCGAGAAAACAGTAATATGCATGTCCTGCAAGTCTTTCCAGCATCTGCTCCACGAAAGGAAGGGGGAAATGATCTTTTCGTGTAGCTTCGTTGAGTTTTCTGTAGTCTATGCACATCCACCATCCTGTGACGGTCCTTGTAGGTATTAGTTCATTCTTCTCATTGGGGACTACAATGATTCCTCTTTTTTTGGAACAACTTGCACAGGGCTGACCCATGGGCTGTCTGAGATCGGATAGATCACTCCTTCTTGCCACAACTTCATGACTTCTTTCTGTACCACTTCCTTCATGACTGGATTTAGCCTCCTTTGGGGTTGAATGGATGGTTTGGCATCATCTTCCAACAGTATTTTATGCATACATATGGCTGAACTGATTCCCTTCAAGTCAGCAAGGGTCCATCCTATGGCATCTTTGTGCCTTTGCAATACTTCAAGTAGCTCTTCCTCTTGTTCTTGGCTGAGG
>NC_029793.2:83202393-83262718 GCF_000816755.2 Arachis ipaensis | reverse complement strand
TCTCCTCTATTGTGCCCTAAACTTGAACCTCAGCTGTTGCAGCTTCTTCGCTTGATGCTGATTCCTCCTCTTCTGTTAATCCCTCAAGTTCTTCTTCTTCAAAAGTCTCTTGTACTACATCTTCCAATGAGTCTAACCTCATACATTCTCCCGATGGTTCCTGTGGATAGTTCATGGCCTTGAACACATTGATCATCATTGTTTCATTGTGTAGTCTAAGGGTCAGTTCACCCTTTTGGACATCGATGACAGCTCCGGAAGTAGCTAAGAATTGTCTGCGCAAGATGATAGAAGCCTTAGCTCTTTCCTTCATGTCCAACACTCCAAATTCTGCTGGAAAGATAAAGTCTCCTACCTTCACTAGCAAGTCTTCCACTATGTCGTGAGGAAACTTAAATGATCGGTCTGCCAGTTGTAAGGCCATTTTTGTTGGTTTGGCCTCCTCAATCTTCATTTTTCTCATCAAAGCTACAGACATTAGATTTATGCTGGCTCCTAGATCACATAGAGCCTTTTCCACTGTTATTTCTCCTATAATACAAGGAATCTGGAAGCTCCCAGGATCCTTCATTTTCTGGGGCAATTTATGCTGAATGATGGCACTACATTCTTCAGTCAGTATCACGGTATCGTTGTTCTTCCAGCTTCTCTTCTTGGTCATCAACTCCTTCAAGAACTTGGCATAGAGCGGCATTTGCTCTATTGCTTTAGCAAAGGGTATGTTAATCTGTAGTTTCTTGAAGATTTCTAAAAATCTGGAGAACTGGTTGTCATCCCCCTTCTTCTTCAGTTTTTGAGGATATGGGACTTTCGGAACATATGGCTTTAGCTCTCCTTCCTTTTGATGTGAGTTGGAGGTGGGGACTTGAACTTCATCTTGTTCCTTCTTCTTTCCAATTGAATCTTTCTCTTGTGATTGCTTGGAAGTCTCCTTCAGTTCCATCCCACTTCTGAGGGTGATGGCTTGACACTCCTCCCTTGGCCTTGACTCAATGTTGTTGCAAAGGTCATGGCCAGGAGCTTGCTGGAATAGGTAACCAATTTGTATCTCAAGTTTCTTGATGGCAGCATCTTGATTTTGCAGGTTATATCGCACTTCCTCTCGGAACATCTTACTATCTTGAATTTCCTTGCATATGCTTATAAGGTAGAGTCTCAATCCTTGATAGTCTTTCTTCCGATGATGGAGAGTGGAGATTGGAAGGATGAGAAGGGCCATTTTGACTTTGGTATGGATGTTGAGAGGTGCTGTTGGGTGGGTGTTGGTATGACCTCTGTGTGGAGTGTTGGTGAGTTGCATTGTTGTTGGGGTTATGGCGTCTCTGATCTTGGCCTTGGTCTTGTTGATTCCCGCACCCAAAGTTTGGGTGGTTCCTCCAACCAGGATTATACGTTTTGGAGTATGGGTCATGATTCTGCTTAGGTGAATTCCCAATGTAGTTGGCTTGTTCTTGATCACCCTCTGCTTCTTCATTCACTCCTTCTTGGGTTACTGCTGAAGTGGTGATTGCTGCTACTTGCTTCCTCTCCATCTTCTTGGTGAGGTCAGCTAACTGCTTGGTAATCATCTTATTTTGAGCTATCAGTGTATCCATATTGTTCAGCTCCATCACTCCTCTAGTGTTGCCTATTTCAGAAGAATAGAAGTAGTCGTTCTCTGCTACAGTCTCAATGACATCTATGGCTTCTTCAATGGTCTTCTTCTTGTTCAGAGATCCCCCGGATGAGTGGTCTACTGCCTTCTTTGATTCATACGAAAGGCCTTCATAGAAAATGTGCAACTGCACCTATTCATTGAACATATCTGGCGGGCATCTTCTTGTCAAGTCTTTAAACCTCTCTCATGCTTCATATAGAGTCTCACCATCCTGCTGCCTGAATGTTTGTACCTCATCTCTCAACCTGTTGATCCGTTGAGGAGGATAGAATCTTGCCAAGAACTTGTTCACCATATCTTTCCAGGTTGCTAAACTCTCCTTTGGAAAGGATTCCAGCCATTTAGATGCTTTGTCCTTGAGCGAGAAGGGAAACAGAAGTAGTCTATAGGTGTTAGGATGAACACCATTAGACTTTACAGTATCGCATATCCTGAGGAAGGTGGTTAGATGTTGATTGGGGTCTTCTTAGACACTTCCTCCGAATGAACAATTGTTCTGAACAAGGGTGATGAGCTGTGGCTTTAGTTCAAAGTTGTTGGCATGTATGGTTGGACTTTGGATGCTACTTCCATAGTTTCCTGGGTTTGGGTTGATGTAAGAACCCAGAACTCTTCTCTCTTGTCCAGCCTGATGCGTTGGACCTTCTCTGGCATGGTTGTGAGCCTCTTCTTCATGATGGTTCTCCATATTCTCCTCCATGTCTGGTTCAAAGTACTCTTCCTCTTCCTCAGCACCAGCTACTCTCTTTCCTCTTGCTTCCCTCCTTAATCTAAGGAAGGTCCTCTCAGGTTCAGAATCAAAGGAAGTTGAAGCCCCGCTTCTTCTACCTGTCATACAACCAACAAGGCAAAAGCAAGAAAGATAGATGCAGACAGTAATTTCTACAGAAATGCTATTAGTGTGAGTAATTTCTACAGAAATGCTGTTAGTGGGTTAGTGACTGAATTGTAAACAACTAAGAAAATGGGTAGGGGAAACGGGAGAAAATAGCTAAACTGAAAGTAAATTACTCAAATGAACTTAAATCAAACAAAATAAAAACAAATGCTCAGTCTAGTTATCCACCAATTTAATCATTGTTGATACAAAATCAATCCCCGGCAACGGCGCCATAAACTTGATGCACGGAAACTTGTCCCTTAACAAATCTCCCTCGGCAAGTATACCGAATTGTCGTCAAGTAAAAACTCACAGTAGAGTGAGGTCGAATCCCCCAGGGATTGATTGGTCAAGCAATTTTAATTGGAAGAATGCTCTAGTTGAGCTAAGCAGAAAGTGAGTTGAGAATTGCAGGAAATTAAATGGCGGGAAAGTAAATAGCAGAAAATAAATGACGGGAAGTAAATTGCAGAATCTTAAATAGGGAAGGGAAGTTTAGCATGAAAGTAAATGGCATAAAGTAAAGAGAATGGATAAGATCAGAAATGGGGAATTCATTGGGCTTAGGAGATGTTGCATTCTCCGGATCAAGTTCATTTTCATCTCTTCCTCAATCAATGCATTCATTGATCTCCTTGGCAATCTTAAGTGATTGAATTCCAATTCCTTGGTAATTCAATCTCTGAAATCAGATAAATAGCCAATTCCTTGGTCTAATTGCTCATGAGAAGAGATGAAGTGTGGTCACTGATTATACCACATGTATTTCCAAATTAAAGTATTGGGAGAGTTATATGTCACCATATCCGCCCAAATCCCAATTTGGTCCAACATGAGAAAACATTTCTAGCATGATCTCTTCATCCCTTTTCCAAGGTTCAGAAGAGATCCAAGTATGAATAGCTTCTTTTCCAAGATAACTACTCAATTGGATGAAGATTGAAAGCTTTCTAGTAAAATCAAGAGAAACGAAAGAAGAAGAATAATGAAAACTATTATTGATCCATCAAATTACAACAGAGCTCCCTAACCCAATGAAAGGGGTTTAGTTGTTCATAGCTCTGGGAATGGAAGGCAAAGATGGAGAGTACATTCTGACGACTACTTCATCAGCAAAGCCCTACAAGGAGCCGAGCTAAACTATCAAAAAATAGAAAAGTTCACCTACGCTCTCATACTCACTTCCTGACGACTTCGCCCATACTTTCAAGTACACACTATTAAGGTTCGGACCAGCCAGCCCATAAAAAGCATTCTACAGAAGACAAACTTAGCTTGAAGAATACTACAGTAGGCAGTCAAGTTGTCCGAATTCGATTTATAATATGAAGCTCGAACCGCCATCAAATCACAGTATCTGGCCGACTTCATCGCTGAGTACACAAATACCCTGGGAACTCCCATAAAGTGGAATCTATACGTGGACGGATCGTCAAACAAAACCGGGAGTGGGGCGGGTGTGATAATAGAAAGTGATCAGGGAACCCAAATCGAGCTATCACTAAAGTTCGAATTCCCTGCTTCAAATAATCAAGCCGAGTACGAAGCATTACTGGCTGGTTTGAGGCTGGCTAAGGAGGTAGGAGTTCCAAAGCTCACCATCTTTAGTGATTCTCAAATAGTTACCTCACAAATAGAAGGGAAGTACCGGGCTAAAGACCCCACCATGAAGAAATATCTGGACAAGACCAGAGAACAGCTCGAACAACTCGGGGAATATGAGATCCAACAAAAACCTCAAGAACAGAACGCTCGAGCTGATGCACTCTCAAAACTAGCCAACACCAAACCAAGGGGTAATAATAGAAGTCTCATCCAGGAAACACTGCAAAGCCCATCAAACTTAGAGGAAGAAAAGGTCCTAACCATATCAGGTCAGGATCAGGGGTGGATGACCCCCAAAATCAAATACCTCAAAGTAGAAACACTCCCCACAAACGAGAAAGAGGCAAAGCGTCTAATACGAGAAGCACAGTACTACACCACGGTGGATGACATCTTATACAGGAGAGGCTTCTCAACACCCCTCATAAAATGTGTACCGACCTCCAATACAAAAGAGGTCCTGGAAGAAGTACACAGTGGCATGTGTGGTAACCAGTTGGGGGCACGAGCTCTTTCCAAAAAGGTACTCTGAGCTGGATTCTTCTGGCCGACCTTGCAAAAGAAAGCAACAGAGTTCGTCAAGACATGTTCACCATGTCAAAACCATGCCAACTTCCACATCGCCCCACCAGAAGATCTCATCAGTGTAACGTCACCCTAGCAGTTCACAAAATGGGGACTAGACCTCCTCGGACCCTTTCCCCAAGGGTCGAGACAAGTAAAATTCCTCATTGTAGGGGTGGACTATTTCATAAAATGGAATAAGGCAGAGCCCCTAGCCAATGCCACTGATCAAAGAAGTCAGAAATTTCTATATAGGAATATTATTACAAGGTTTGGAGTCCATTACTCCATCACCACAGACAATAGCACTCAATTTACTGATACAGGTTTCAGAAACTTGGTGATCGACTTAAAAATAAAGCATCAATTCACATCTGTAGAACGCCCACAAGGTAATGGACAGGCAGAAGCTGCCAACAAAGTCATACTAGCAGGGTTAAAGTGAAGACTACAAAGTGCAAAGGGAGCTTGGGCCGAAGAGCTCCCACAAGTCCTATGGGCATATCGAACAACTCCACACTCCACCACAGGAGAATCACCCTTCCGACTTACTTACGGAATGGAGGCAATTATCCCAGTAGAGATAGAGGAAGGATCCCCCAGAATAATCCTCTACAATGAAAATACCAATTCCCAAACTCAGAGGGAAGAACTCGACCTACTTCCAGAAGTCCGAGAAAGAGCTCTGATTATAGAGGAAGTGCTAAAGCGTCGAATGGCCTCAAGGTATAATCAGAGAGTAGTCCAGCGAAGCTTCGCCAATAAGGATCTCATCTTAATTTGAAACAACAATGGAGCAGGTTGATCAAGATAAGGGAAACTAGCAGCTAACTGGAAAGGACCTTACCGAGTTGTAGAGGTACTAGGAAAAGGTTACTACAAGGTGTCCGACTGGGAAGGGCGAGAGCTACCAAGGTCATGGCATCCATGTAACCTGAGAAGGTACTATTGTTAGAAAGTGATAAAAAATCTTAGGTTTAGGTGCACTCTTTTTCTTGTAAAGGTTTTTTAATGAGGCACCAAGCCAAGATCTACAAAATTGCCCGATTGAGAAGGGTAAGCACTTATATGTATATACTCTTGTCTATTTTTTATTTTCTACCTGAATAAAGCTTTTCAGATTCCATAAAAAGGTTATCTACCAAGACGTATTAATCTGAGTGCAAGAATTCACTGTCCGAATACGACAAGGTCGGCAAGATGAAAACCAAATTTATCGCCCGATCACGACAAAGTCGGCAAGATGAGAATCAAACTGATCGCCCGATTACAAGGAAATCGGCAAGGTGAAAGCAACAAAAATAGATTAATGCAGGAAGTTATAAAAAGCAATCCATAAAAAGTGGCCTGACGAGGTCTTACTAAAAATAGATTACTAAAAATAACTTAAGAAGTACCGACACAGAAGTCGGACAACGCAATCAACAAAGGTAATAAAAGCAATCCATAAAAAGTGGCCTGATGAGGTCTTACTAAAAATGGATTACTAAAAATAACTTAAGAAGTACCAACAAAAGAAGAAGTCAGACCAAGCCAACCAACGCAGAAAGTTATAAAACGTTATCCATAAAAAGTGGCCAGACGAGGTCTTACTAAAAATGGATTACTAAAAATAACTTAATAGGATTCGACAAGAAGAAGTCGAACCAAACCCATCAACACAAAAAGTTATAAAAAGTAAATCCATAGAAAGAGGCCTGGCAAGGTCTGAGTAAAAATGGATTACTGAAAATAACTTAAAAGGGTTCAACAAGAGAAGTCGACCAATGAAAATGGTATCTCAAACCAACAAAGTTGACCATCCAAATCATGCGCTAAAAGAAGCGCAGCCCTGCCCAAAAAGCCACAACACAATAACAAGGCTATCAAAATTGTTCAAAGACAAACTAAAAAGGTTCTGCCAGAACACTAAAAAGTTGTTGAGCAAGTTAGCCTCAAGGGTCATCTAGCCCAACCAGAAGATAGATAAAAGATCTAATAAAAAAGAGGTCGGACAAGCAGAGTACCAACACCCTATAAAGATCTACAAAAGTTACAAAGTTTGCAAAAGAACAATCAGCAATCACTAAAAAGACTAAGAAGGTGATGAGAAGATAATTTATACGTTTTTTGGCATTGTTTTTAGTATGTTTTTAGTAGAATCTAGTTACTTTTAGGGATGTTTTCATTAGTTTTTATGTTAAATTCACATTTCTGGACTTTCCTATGAGTTTGTGTGTTATTCTATGGCGCGCTTCCAATTGCGTTGGAAAGTAGACATCGAGGGCTTTCCAGAAATATATAATAGTCCATACTTTGCCCAAGTTTAGACGACGTAAACTGACGTTCAACGCCAGCTCTCTGCCCAATTCTGGCGTCCAGATTGAATGAGTATCTCTTAGATCTCTTAATCAGAATCTTTGTGGTATAAGCTAGATTGATGGCGGCATTCATGAGAGTCCGAAAAGTCTAAACCTTGTCCGTGGTATTCCGAGTAGGACTCTGGGATTGAATGACTGTGACGAACTCCAAACTCGCGAGTGCTGGGCGTAGTGACAGACGCAAAAGGATCGTAAATTCTATTCCAGTATGATCGAGAACCTCCAAGATGATTAGCCATGCAGTGACAGCGCATCGGACCATTTTCACAGAGAGGAATAGGATGCAACCAACAACAAGGGTGATGCCTCCAGACGATTAGCCGTGCTGTGACAGAGCATTTGGACCATTTTCCCGAGAGGATTGAAAGTAGCCATTGGCACCGGTGCCATCCTTACTTAAAGCCAGCCATAGAAAGGAGTAAGACGGATTGGATGAAGACAGCAGGAAAGCAGAGGTTCAGAGGAATGAATGCATCTCCATACGCTTATCTGAAATTCTCACCAATGATTTACATAAGTATTTCTATCCTTATTTTAGTATTAATTTTGAAAACTCCATAACTATTTTATATCCGCCTGACTGAGATTTACAAGGTGACCATAGCTTGCTTCATACCAACAATCTCCGTGGGATCGACCCTTACTCACGTAAGGTTTATTACTTTGACGACCCAGTACATTTGCTGGTTAGTTATGCGAAGTTGTGAAGATATGTTTAGACCATGGTTCTGTGCATCCGTTTTTGGTGCCATCGCCAGGGAATCAATTTCGAACAATAATTCACAACTTGAGTAACAATTTTGCATACCAGAAGGCGACCTGAAAGAGGGCCTCAAGAGTTCAAAAGCATTTTGTTTATCTACTAAGTTGCATAGAAGCAACTAACAGTCAAAGGAACTAAGTTATAATCAAAGTTACCAAAACTAGCGTTCAAAAGCCCCCAAGTCGGGCTGTGGAAATAAAAACACATAAATCATAAGGGGTGTAAGGTTTCCCCAATAGTAGCATCAGTGGCCGAAGGAGGGGGAATGATATTCACAGGGATGGCGTCCAAGGTCCTATTCTCACGATTAAGAATTTCACAATCCAGATCAGGCTGGGAAGGGTCGATCTCAGCAGGATTTGAAGAAGTCGTGGCAGCAGAAGCTTTGGCTGACGGGGCAGGAAGAGGCTCGTCATCTTCATCATCTGAAGCAGGTACTATCTTACCCTCCTCCACTATGTTGTCCAGACTAAATAGAGTCAGGTCGAGTTTAGGAGCAAGAACTCGGACCTGCGCCTTTAAATTTTCATATGCACCCGTCACGTTATCTACCAGATGGCTCTGGAGATCGGCGTAATCCACAAGAGCATTTTCAAGCCTTCCCCTTAGCTCCAACACCTCAGCATAAGTGCGGGTGTAACTCTCCTTATGTTTTTTTGCCATCTCCTCTGCCAAATTTGCAGCTGCCTCGGCCCTGACGGCCCTCGACTTCTCCTTCTCCAAATCTAACTCTAGCTTAATAACCCTGGCGTCAAGCTCATCCTTTAGACTTTTGATCCTATCAAATTCTGACTTTGCATCCTCCAAAAACTCCTTAGTTGCATGAACTGGGGAACCCTGGATAGTTCGAGACAAAGCTGCACCCATATGGGCCATCCGAATGCTACTACTAGTAATAAAATTCAAATGATGAAGAATGGACACATCGTCCATGGGAAGTCGACCAAAGGGGGCAATCTGATTATCAACAAATCCCACCGCATCGAAATCTGGGGCATCCAAGTCAAAAAGCTCAACAGTTTTTTATTTTTTAGGAGGAGGGCCAGTAGTAGGAGAAGAAGCAGCACCAGTAGATGGTCGAGCTGGGTCAGAAGGAATAATTCGGACCTGAGGGGTTGGAATAACCTTCCTCAGCCCAGAAGCACTCGACACCGGTTTCTTGGGAAGAACCTGAGAAGACTCTCCCTCCGTAATTTTGGCCGAGATGTTGGAGGCAGCTGTCGCCTTCTTAGCTCGATGATAGGCCTTCATGGAATCTACGGACTTCACCATCTCTGAAATAGGAAAACAAAATCATAATTAAGAAGGGGATAGAGTGGAAAACATACAAACAAACAAGAAAAAGCTACAAATAAAGTCGACAACTACCCAATTCAGTTCGAAGAAGAGAAGGGTCTCCTAAAAACTTTTTTGTGTCAAGATGAAGAGGCTTTCCCCAAATTTCCTCCAACACATTCACAAAGGCCTGCTCAACCTCATCAAGACTCTCCCAAGAATACCTAACTACTATTACATTCTTCTGCCAGCACAAAGGGAAAGTAGGCTCATCATTTTCATCCAAAAAGAAGGGTCGAGCTCCCTCAACAGCTCAGACTTTGAAAAAATAGTTCTTAAAGTCCCTAAAGGACTCGTCATACATAGAGAAAACCTTTTTTCCTTGAGCAGATCGGAAAGAAACCCAGGAGGCTTTCTTCTTTGCGGCCCCAAGCTTCGTCAACATAAAAAGATAAAGAAAAAAGAGTTTGGGTAGGTCGGATATCTAATTCCTGACACAACAATTGAAAGATTTTTATAAAGCCCCAAGAGTTCGGGTGGAGTTAAGAAGAAGCCACATTACAAGACCACAATAACTCGGTCTCAAAAGGGGTAAAAGGAACGATAATATTCAACTGACTAAAGAAATAGTCATAAGCATAGAAGAAGGGTCGTTCCCCCTGAACCAAAGAAGGAAAATTAACTCTCTCCTCGGGATCAGGCGACACTAGCTCATAATTCTTCTCTTGATCCCTATCACTACAAATCCTATGGTGCCTCCTAAGTCGCACACAATACTCAGAATCAGCAACAGTGACACACATCAACACAACAGAGTCCAGCCAGTCAGACATGCCTTCCGGAATCTTGGTAGACATTTCAACAATGTTCTTGCAAAGAGACATAGGTCAACTATTCCTACAAAAAGAAAAAAGAAAAATGGGGTTACTACCAAATATCCCGAACACATAAGGAAACAACTCGGATGATAATATGTGATCACCAAGAATCAAAAACAGCAGTAAAAGGGAAACCCAGGGATTCACACTAGATTCCATGGGCACCCTTTGGAGGCAATAACAAGGCAAGAACCAGGAAAAAGGAAATCGACAACCTATGCCCTAAACATCTCGCAAACAAGAATCGACACTCCACGAAGCAAAAATCATCATCACCAACAAAAAGCATCAAAAGTCACAACTTATCCTACTGACAGTTCATCATCAAAAGATTGTTAAGCTAGAAACAAAAGCCAAGATAACGATACAAGAACAGCAACGAAAACCCTAAACAAGATCACCAGAAGGCGCATATTCTTCACAAAAAAAGCGAGCAACAAAGAAAAATCACAAGCTGTGGATCAAAGACACAAAAAAGACACAATCTTTTCACAGAAGAATCAAAGTTTTTTTGGAAAGAAAAAGCGAGATACAAAGTCAAAACCTTACATCAAAAGCATGCACAGTTGTCGAAAGCGAAAAAAGATAGAAAACACTAACCTGCAGGGGAGAAAGTAGTAATGAAGAACTGCGCAAAATCCACACCAAACAGTCGCTTCAAGGAAGGAAAAGTTGGAAGGCCTGAAAACGCGAAAATACGAAGACGAAGCACAATAGTAAGCAAAAGTGATTAGGGGCAAATCAAGGAAAGCACAACATTGATTAAAAAATGCAACCTTTAGCAAAAAGGATCCAGCCTTTCAAAACGGATTCTTCGCAGACATGAAATACCAAAGACAAGTCATCAAGATGAAAAATTGGAGAAAGAAAATACCAACCTGAGGAAAAAGAAGAAAGCAACAACCGTTTCAAAGATGGTCGAGAAGATCAGGAAGAGAAGATGACAGGCCCACGCGAAACAAACTTCTTTCGAAGAGAGATGTGAAAACAGAAGGGTGCAAAAGGAGTGAAACATCATGAGCAAGAGAAGAGCGAAAAGAAAGGGGAAGAGAAACTGAAAAAAGGCTTAAAAATTGAAAATGAAATGAAAAGGGGGAAATGGCAAAAGGAGTTAATGAGCATTTAATCCTCGTACGTTTCGAAGAAAAGTGCAATGCGTGCTACAAAAGAGGAAAACGCTTCGCATTCAAAGAAGCCCAGCAAGAGTTGTATAAAAAGCAAAATGCTCGAGCTCGACTTCTCCAAAAGAGTCGAAATCTGAAGACACGACCCTGAAAAAGTAAACGATCGAGCTCAAGCAGGGGCATTGTTCATACCCTGGGTCGAGCTATCCGACCTAGGGAGATCGAAGACAAAGCAACCGACTTCTTCAGGTCAGGACCCCTGACCTCTTCTCTAAAAGAGTTCGGCCAAATCGACATAAGGGGGGCCCGAACAGGCCCAAATGAAGGGACACAGCCCAATCTAAAGGCTGTTAAAGCCTAGAAAGATAAGGGCAGTTCCCCAGAAGATAAAGATGATCTCACTTAAAGATAAAGATAAGATAACTAACTTATCTTATCTAGAAAGGTCAGCGTACACCACTATAAATACACTAGAGCACCCAGGTATAACTCATACTCTGATTCTACAAAAAACTACTTAAAGCCCATGCTAACTTAAGCATCGGAGTCTCTTGCAGGTACCACCACCCTCCGGTGATGAAGGATCAGCAGCACCACCAGATCCAACAAGTCGGACACGACAGCTACGGCCACCACAGCAGATCTCATCCGAGATCGACCTTCAATTTCAGGTAACCCTCGGAACAGTTACCCAAGTTACCAACCCAAGCAAAGAATGTAAAAATCTACTCTAAAAATAAAAGAAGCATTTCATCAAACACTTAATATGCATAAAAGGAAACACATGGAAAATTGTATGAATAATAAAATCTATAATTACCAATTGCAAGAGAATAATAACAGTAACTTAAAAAAACATCAAAGGAACATAAAACATCAAAATTGCATGAAAGGAACTCAAAATTAACATAAAAAGTGTCAAAATAAAGAGAATAACAAGTAAAAACTACAAGAACTATGATGCTAGAACAAGGAATTGTAAATAAAACTAAATTAAAACAAGAATTAAATTCTAAACTAAGGAGAGAACTAAACCAAAAATCCTAAATTCTAAAGAGAAGAGAGATCTTCTCTCTCTAAAATTGACCTAAAACATAAAAAAGAAAAAAACCTAAACTAACACTACTTGCTTTACCCCCCCTTCAATCCTTGGTTCAATAGCATTATAAATGAGTTGGATTGGGCCCAAAATGGCTAGAAATCACAGATCATGTTTTGCATTAAGTGAGTCACGTACTGCATGTCATGTGTATACATTAGTCATAGGTACGCGCAAATCAGCAATTTTCCAGGTCATGCGTACGCATGAGGCATGCATACGTGCAATTGGGAAGATTTTTAAAACTCCATTTCTTTATGATTTCTCCACTTTTACATACTTTTTCTTCATTTCTTCAAACCATCCTTGCCTTCAAAGCTGGAAATCACTTAACAAACATATCAAGGTAAATTAAATTTAGCAATTTTAGGGCCTAAAAAGCATGTTTTTAATCATGAAGCACAATTAGGGGAAATTCACAAAATCATGCTATTTCAGTGAATAAATGCGAAATAGGTTGATAAAATCCACTCAATTCAACCCATAATTTACCATAAAGTTGTGGTTTATCAACCTCCCCATACTTAAACAATAGCATGTCCTCATGCTATACATCAAGGAAGAAATAAGAAAGGGGTGTCAACATTTATTCGATGCAAACTGTCTATATACAATCTATCTAAATGCATGCAACTACTTGGTCAAAATAAATCAATTTCCAAGAATACATATATGAACATAAGGGTTAAAGCAATTCCAACCAAGTCAAATCCAACAATTGATTAAAGTCATTGATAAGAATTTACAAACTTGCATGATGAGAAATAATCATAGGTGGAAGCATAGAATTGAACAATCGAACTTCTCACTGGATGTGTATACTCTTTAGATGCTCAAGTGTTTAGGGTTGATTCAGTCAATTCTCCTCTAATCGTGTTTTCTAATATTTGTTCTTCTAACAATCAACAATTATTCAATGCATGCATAGAAATATCATGAGGAATTTTTTAAGGATGTAATGGGGCTAGGGTAAAGGTAAGGATGCATATGGTCAAGTGAGCTTGAATTTTGAATATTTGATTAACTTAAACTCTCACCTAATACAAATAACAACCTATATAATTCAAATGCAAACCTAGCTACCCATTCTTCACTTTTTCACACACTCATGCATTCTTTTCAATTCACATCCTATATGCGTTATTCTTATTACTTAACTTTGGGGTTAACATTTATCCCCTTTTTATTGATTTCTTTTTCTTTTTCTTTTTTCTTTTTCTTTTGTTATTTTTCTTTTCTTTTCTTTTTTTTTCTTTTCAAAATAAAATATATACAAAAGTATCAATGCATATGGTTTAAACATTTAATGCATGAGTATGTACCTAATTCCCAAGATTTTCAACAAAAATACAAAATACACTTTTATCTCTACCAATATTCCCAAAATTTTTCACACGTGAATGATACACACTCTCACTAGCCTAAGCTAATTAAAGATCCAAATTAAGAATATTTATTGTTTTTCACTTAGGGATATTGATGTGCTAAAATTGAAAACAAAAGGGATTAAAATAGGCTCAAAATTGGTTAACAATGGAAGACAAAAGGGTAAGGCTATTTGGATAAGTGAGCTAAATGAAACAATGGCCTCAATCATATAAATGTATTCATACACAGAATAATGGACATATAGAATTAAATAAATCAAATATTATAATCATAGAAAGAGAACAACACACACAAGAATGAAATAATGGTTAATATGATGTAACCACACAATTAGTCTCAAACATCACAAGGTTGTGTGTTCTAACTCTAAACTATGTTCCACAATCATAATTCAAGCAAGTTTAATGAAAAATATTTTAACTCAAATCAATTTTGGAATGCCCTATAAAGAAATGGTCTTGGAATTTTTATTATTTTGACTAAGCTTATTATATATATGTATATATGAAAATAAATACAATCAACTAAGAAAAATGCAAATAGAGCTCTAAAATATATACAAACTAAGAAAGATGCAACTACGAATTCTAAAAGACCTAGTAATAGCAGGAAAAATATGAAATGTGAAGGTGTTGGGATTAGAATATTTCACCTAAGATTGGCCGATCAATCAGACAATCTCCCCACACTTAAAAGTTTTCACTGTCCTCGATGCACTCAAAGATGAGCAAGGGGGTACGGCAACTACGCGGATCACCACCTTCAGCTGGTGGGTCATCCTGTTGCTACATGTCCTTTCTTCTGCTTTCCTTTTTACTTATGGTGACTCATCCTAAAGAATATAAAATAGAATATAGTAAGATGAGTAATTTGAGGACAAGGAAGCATATAGTCTTGGAATGAGCTAATAATCACTAAAATAAAGTGAGTTGATAAGTTTGTGACATTAAGAAAAATAATGTGTTAATTCTAAATTGCGCACAATTTAAAATACACACTAGCATTGAAAGGTATGCCACAATTACACAAAAGAAGTATACACTTCACTCATTCTAATGTGCTTGAGATACCTTAAAAAACCTTGTAGATTAAGATAAACAAACAAGTAATAAAGAAGTATAAAAGCATTCAAGCAAGAATCAAGCAATTGTGAAATGGATAATGAGTGGACAGTGGTTGATGTGCAAGAGAATTCAATGAACCAAATAAAATATGGAACTCGCACATCAATCAATGACACACTTTGAAATTTTTTCGCATCACCTAATTGACATAAAGTAGGAAATATGGGTGCTATGCAACTTAGGAAAAGAGAGATATAAGGTGAGATCAATCATAAGCATGGTCCACAAAGCTTAAAAAACTAAAAAAAAATGTCATTAGGTAAGATCACAATCCAATTTTAACATTTCACAATCCCAATGCATCAACTATGTGACGTAAATAAAAATCAATCATAACCAAGCATCACCTAACAAAAAATATATCAACTACATACGATTGCCATAAAATAGATAGTGAATTCAAATTACACGGTGGCTAGCTACAACATGCAATCTAGAAATCCTAAAAAAAAATCTTGAAGGAGATGTCATAAGTACTTGGTATGCACAAAACTAAGCATGAAGAATTCAATACCAAGCAACAAAATATAACCCCAATCACAATCCAACAATGAATAATTCAGTAGCAAGAAACATCAAATTAGATTAATATTTGATGGTAGCAGAAATTGGCGAATTAAAATTGTTAAAATATATACGTTGTAAGTATAGTTCTTAACTCGCCAGAAATCTACTTATCAATTTAGAAAGGTGTCACAGAAATTTAAAATTAAAATACTGGGAGTATGAATTCCAGGTCGTCTCCCAACGAGTTGCAGAAAAGTGTGCTATTTTATTAATCAGAGGTTTTCAAAAAGGTTTGAATTGAGTAAGCAGGAAATTAAATTGGAGAATTTGAATAATGTAAATAAATGCCTTGATTGGGAGTTGATTAGTTGGAATCCCTATTATTGTTGGAATACTCTCAAGATTAATTGACAATTAAAAGTTGTCCTGTTTAGTTATCCTTTACTAGGTAAGGGAAAGTCAAACAAGTTGGAATGCTACGTCTGTTCACAAGTTGCAATCCACTTAATTAAAAGAGATTGGTGTTAGTGACTAGAAGGCAATCCAACCATAAACCCAATTACAATCTTTCTTTTAAGTTTTCCAACTCAAGGGTTTCCTTCAATCAACTCCCCCTCAAGTTAGGGAACTACTCGCTCATTGTGAATGTAAAATTCATAGCATATGAAAAGGAATTAAAGAAAGACATTGTAAATAAAAATTAAAATAATTAATTAAAAATAAAGATAATTCTTATATTAAATAATCCAAAAAGATATTCCAATGGTAAAATTAAACATAGCAAAGAACATGGAAGAGTAAAGCCAAGTAAAGAAAACGAACTAGAATGATGAAGTCTTGATGAGGTAATAACTCTTCTCAATATCCCAATGCACAAAGAAAAACAAGAGAAAATTAAAATTCTAAGAACTATGAATGTGTAGAGAGAAAACCTAGAGGAGGAGTAAAAAAACTAGATCTCCCAACTAAAACTCTGTAGAATGAATGATATCCTTGGTTTCTGCATGTTCTCTGGCTCTAGTCTACTGTTCTGGGCCGAATACTGGGTCAAAATAGGGTCCAAAATCGCCCCCAGCGAATTCTGCAGATTATGCAGATCGCGCATGTCACGCGATCGCGTCATCCATGCGGACGCGTCATTCGTGTTTTTCCCTGCCACGCGTTCGCGTCGTCCACGCCTCCGCGTCGCTTGTGCTTTTCCATTCCGCGCGGTCGCATGAGTCATGTGGCCGCGTCACTGCGATTTCTCCTCTTTCGCGCGGTCGTGTGAGCCATGCGGCCGCATCACTTCTCGCTGGTTATCTCCTCAATTTCTTGTGTTCCTTCCATTTTACTAGCTTCCTTTCTAATCTCCAACTCATTCATGCCCTATAAAGCCTGAAATGCTTAACACACAGATCACGGCATTGAATGGAATAAAGGAGAATTAAAATGCATAATTAAAAGTCTCTAGGAAGCAGTTTTCAATCATGTAATAATTTCAGGAAGGAAATATAAATGCATGCTAAATTAATGAATAAGTGGGTAAGGATCATGATAAAATCACACAATTAAACACAATATAAACCATAAAATAGTGGTTTATCAACCTCCCCACACTTAAACACTAGCATGTCCTCATGCTTAATTGAAGGAGATAAAATAAATAAGTATGAACATGTAGAAACTCATGCAATGTAATGCAATCCTATATACATGAATACAACTATATGATTCTTGCCCACTTGATCAAAAGTAAATAAGCTCTTCAAAACAATTGCAAATTCCACTAATTCTATCATTATACAGTAAGACAGATAAAAGAGCAAGAAGATAGCTCATGAAAGCAGGGAACATGGAAATTCAAGCATTGAACCCTCACTGATGATGTATGTACACTCTAATCTCTCTAGTGTATAGGGTAATCACTCTATCCTCCTCTAATCATGTTCTCTAACTCTTGTTCTTCTCCTAACCAATCAACAATAGTTAATATACCAATGCAAACATCATGAGGTCTTTTCAAGGTTGTAATGGGGCCAAGGTAGGGGTAGGGATACATATATGGTTAAGTGAGCTTATAAATTGAATCTTTAATTAACCCAAGCTTTAACCCAACCTATATATATTTAGTGTAACCTTAGAATTCATACCTAGCTACCCAGAATTCCTTTTTACATTCCATACTCATGTATCAACTTTTTATTTTAATTTTATCATATGTGCATTGATCTTTGAATTCTTAATTCAGCATTGGGGTAATTTTGTCCCCTTATTAGTTTATTGATTTTTTTTATAGGCATAAAAATAAACATAGCTTATCAATGCACATAGATTTTTAATTCTTATAGTTTCACATGAGTAGGTATCCAAATTCCCATTGTATTATCATGACATATTCCCTTAATAACTTTTGTTCCCACAATTTTCCATACTTAACTAGCACACAATTCTATCTTAAGCTAACCAAAGATTCAATTTGGGATATACAATTGTTTTTTCGCTTAAGGCTAGTAATGTGGTGAAATATAGAACAAACAGGATTTAAAGGCTCAAAGTGGTTAACAAAGGTAATTAAAAAGGGTAGGCTTAATTTGGATAAGTGAGTTTAAACAAATAATGGCCTCAATCATATGCAAGCATACAAATATAATAAATATTGGACATATAGGATGAAACAAAATATAGATTACAATCATAGAGAAGTAAACACACAAGAATAAAATATTTATGGTTAAATAATGTAACCATGCATAAAGGCTCAAGTCTTCACAGGTTATGTGTTCTTTAGCTCAAAAATCATGTTCCAAATACATCTTCAAGCAGATTTATCATAAAAAAATTTTCCAAAGATAGAGTCTTAGAAGAAACTTATTGTCTTTATAATCAAGTAGAGCATGCATGCAACTAACCTATTACTATACAATTTATCCTATTCTATAAGAGAAAGAAAATCTAATTAAGATATCCTAATTTATTGGTGCTAGGGAAGAGAAATTACCTCCGGAAGTCAGGTACTGACCGACCTCTCCACACTTAATTTGCACCGTCCTCGGTGCCATCTGTCAGGAACAGGGGTGGGCTGGTAGCAGTATCTCCACAGTCGGGACCATCATGGCTCCCTGTGCTGGTAAAGGAAGTGGAGTCCGGGGTGTCTGAGCCCTTGAAGTGTCCTTTGAGTAGCTCCTTGAGGTGTTTGAATCGGCGCTCGTTACGGCGCTCTCTTAATTTTGCTTTCTGTTCTTGCCGATCCAACCTTTCGATTATCTGCTGGAGCAGTTCGTCTGTTGTAGGTGCTTGTGGTGTTGAAGAAGGAATATCTTCAACCGGTACAGTAGGAAGGCTTGTAGTGGCTGCTGGAGGTCTGAGGTATTTCCCGTTAGGGACATACTGATCATCCCGTGGAAGCATGGCTTTGGTGTCCCCAGCTCTGTAGGAGACTCTGACTGCTGAGACAAGATCTGAGACCAAGGCGGGAAAAGGTAAGTTGCCCGCGATTTGGACATGTCCCATGGCATTCTGGATATGTCTTGGTAGATTCAGAGGTTGGTCTGTAAGAATGCACCATAGTAGAACGGCCATGTCCGCAGTGAAGGAGGACTCGTAAGTGTCGAAAAGACGTAATGGGACATGGTCTGTGCCCATACGCGAGCCTCCAAGGTAAGTGCTGAAGCCAATATTCCCTTAGGGCAGGTACGATGGTATCCTTAGATCCAACGGCTACCAGGTAGTGCGATAACTCTGAGATCAGCTTCCCAGTCAAATTGGAACATCTGGCGCTTGAGTGTGGCTTCTTGAATGGCCTCTTCTGTAATGGGGACTTGCTTCGGACAGACAAAGACAGACTGCAGGGTAGGTAGGTAGAAGTTAGAGGAACTCAACTACCCAAGAAAGATTGACCTGCCTTGGTTGTCTCTGTAGGTAACCCCATTGTCTTCGTTCAATTTGCGGCTCAACAAAAGTAGCAATATTGGGCAGGAGGATAAGAAGGTGTTCGTTGTTGTAGCTCCTTTCAGCCAGGATGGGGAACATATGCTCGCAGTAGCGATTGGGAAATCGCGCAGTATCTTTTCCTTGAAAGGCTTTCTCCTTTTCATCAACCTTTATGATCCTCTTAACTCTTTTTATTGAGGGCTTGACTGCAGTTAAAGAAGGCTCTGCCACTAGTGCTCTGTTAGTTCCTCTTCTTGCTGGTGGTTTGGGAGTAGCTTTCTCTTTTCCTTTCTTGGTGGCCATCCTAAAAAGGGAAGAGAAAGTAAATTAAATTCAAAGAGATATATAGCAAGGAAGAGAACGGAAAAGGTGGTGATGGATGTACATTAGAAGGTAACTGACATTAACACATTCTCATGAGTACATGTGAAAAGTCATCAATGGAAAATAGCTAGTGCATATAATGACAAGTGAATGCAATGTGTTTACTGGCATGCCGAAAAAGGGCATGAGTAGCATAGATCAAGCATCACTCGTAACAAACCATCACGTTTGTATTGACAATTATTTTCAAGTAATACAATAGTAAAGGGAGTTTATGAAAAGCAGCATTGAATAGTAGAATAACATAGAGAAGTGCATAATGCCATATGGGCTTTTTCACAAACACATAGCATGCATGGTAGATAAGGTATAGAAAGTATTAAAGTGAACATGCAAGCAATCCTTTAAAAATTAATATATAATTGTCAAATAAGTGCAACAATCCACAAGCATATAATGAGGAATAATGACGCGAATAAAATTCTAACACCATGTAAAAAGGAAAGAAGAAGAAAGAAAATATGGATAATAAAAAGAAAAAGGAAAGAAAAGAAAATAACATATAAAATAAGAAGAATGATAGAAAAGGAAAGAGGGAAGAAGAAAATAAAACCTTGTCAATGGAGGTGAAAGAGAGAGAGAGAGAAGGGAGATAGAAGGAAGAAGGGAGAAGGAAGAAATAAGGAGGGAAAAGAGAAATTAGGATTTGGAGAAGAGGAAGATAGGATATTTTGGCAATTAAGTTTGAGCTGTGCGGCGCAGGCGACGCGACCGCGTGGGGCACGCGTTCACGTGATTGCGCTTCAAGTAAGGTGACGTGGTCGGGTCGGTCACGCGGTCGCGTGACCCATGTTGTGCTTCTGGCGCGAGTGCAGCTTCGTGCCTGCACAACTCTCTCTTCGATTTGATATATTTACCATATTTAGGGTGACGCGATCGCGTGGGGCATGCGATCGCGTGAGTGGGCTTCAGAAGGGAACGACGCGGACGCGTGAGCCATGCGTTCGCGTGGATAGAATTGTGCGCTCAGCACCAATTCAGCACCACTCGCGCACAATAATTCGTTGTGCCCCTTTTTACGTCGAAAATCAGGGCACGCAGCCGCGTGGATCACGCGGTCGCGTGGGAGGCCATTATTCCCATGTGACACGGACGCGTCGGCGACGCGGTCGCGTGGGACGATTTGTGCCACTGGCATGCCTCCAGCCACGCTCCAGCGTGACTCTTTGTTCGTTTTTATTTTCTCCCCTCTCCTTGCGACGCGGACGCGTTGCTGGTGCGGTCGCGTCGCGTGGCACTTTTTTTTTTAATAAGAATATGCAAATGCAGATGCACGAAATATACTGATAAAGAGAAGAGTTATTGAATAGAAAAACTAAAAATAAAGAAAAGAACGATCATACCATGGTGGGTTGTCTCCCACCTAGCACTTTGCTTTAACATCCGTAAGTTGGACGCTCAACTAGCTCAATCTTCTGCTATGTGGGGATCTTCCAAGAGGAAGATCTCAAGCTCCTTGTTTTTCTGCATCTTCTGGCCATGGTATAGCTTCAGGCGTTGTCCATTAACTTTGATAAGTTCAGAACTTGAAGGATGACTTACGTGATAACTCCGTACGGTTCGGCCTTCTCTACCCTGTATGGACCTTCCCATCTTGATCGCAACTTACCTGGCATGAGCCTTAGTCGAGATTTGTAAAGGAGGACTAAATCCTCAGGTTGGAACTCTTTTTTCTTGATGTGCTGATCATGTACAGCCTTCATCTTCTCCTTGTATAGTCTTGAGTTCTCATAAGCTTCTAGGCGAAGGCTCTCCAGTTCTTGCAGTTGCAACTTCCTTTCAGGTCCGGCTTTCTCAATTCCCATGTTGCACTCCTTGACTGCCCAAAAGGCTCTGTGCTCTACTTCAACTGGGAGATGGCAAGCTTTTCCATAAACTAAGTGGAAAGGACTCATCCCAATGGGTGTTTTGTATGTTGTCCTATATGCACAGAGTGCATCTTGTAGCCTAATGCTCCAGTCTTTTCTATGAGGTTTGACTATCTTCTGCAAGATACACTTTTTCTCTCTATTTGACACCTCGGCTTGCCCATTGGTCTGAGGATGGTATGCTGTTGCAACCTTATGAATTATTCCATCTTTCTTCATTAATCCTATTAGTCTCCTGTTACGAAAATGGGTGCCTTGATCGCTCACAATTGCTCGTGGTGATCCGAAGTGACAAATAATATGGTTTCTCACAAAGGAAACAACAGTGCTAGCATCATCAGTGCGGATAGGAATTGCTTCCACCCATTTGGAAACGTAATCCACTACTAACAATATATAAAAATAACCATTAGAATTTGGAAATGGACCCATGAAGTCAATGCCCCAAACATCAAAAATTTCATAGAAAAGCATAATTTGTTGAGGCATTTCATCCCTCTTGGATATATTACCAAATTTTTGGCATGGGAGACAAGATTTACAAAACTCGGCAGCGTCTCTAAAAAGAGTAGGCCACCAGAATCCACAGTCTAAGATCTTTCTTGCTGTTCTTTGAGGGCCAAAATGTCCTCCACTCTTAGATGAGTGACAGGCCTCTAAAATAGACTGGAATTCTGATTAAGGCACACACCGTCTAATTACCTGATCAGCGCCACATCTCCATAAACATGGGTCATCCCATATATAATATTTAGACTCGCTTTTCAGCTTGTCTCTTTGATGCTTAAAAAATTTTGGAGAAAATGTGCGGCTAACTAGATAATTAGCTACAGGTGCATACCAAGGGACTACCTCAGATACTGCTTGTAGGTTATCAAATGGAAAATTATCATCTATAGGAGTAGAATCATCCTTAACGTGCTCAAGGCGACTCAAGTGGTCTGCCACTAAATTCTGGTTACCACTTCTATCCTTTATTTCTAAATCAAATTCTTGTAATAGCAGTATCCAACGTATAAGCCTTGGTTTGGACTCCTTTTTAGCTAATAGATACTTTAAAGCTGCATGGTCCGAATACACTACTACTCTAGTACCAAGTAAATAAGCTCGGAATTTCTTTAGAGCAAAAACAATAGCAAGAAGCTCCTTCTCAGTAGTAGTATAATTGGACTGGGCAGCGTCTAAAGTCTTAGACGCATAAGCTATAACAGAAGGATCCTTTCCTTCACGCTGAGCTAGCGCTGCTCCTACTGCATGGTTGGAAGCATCGCACATGATTTCAAACGGTTGGCTCCAGTCTAGTCCTCTCATAATTGGAGCTTGAGTCAAGGCGGTCTTCAGCTTATCAAACGCTTGTTTGCGATCCTCACTGAACTCGAACTCAATATCTTTCTGCAGTAATCTGGACAAGGGAAGTGCTACCTTACTGAAGTCCTTTATGAATCTCCTGTAAAAACCTGCGTGGCCAAGGAACCAACCGACCTCCCTCACAGAGGAGGGGTAAGGTAAACTAGAAATAACATTCACCTTTGCTGGGTCTACAGAAATGCCATTATTAGATACCACATGTCCTAGTACAATCCCTTGTTTTACCATAAAGTGACATTTTTCAAAATTTAATAAAAGGTTTGAATTAACACATCTATCTAATACTCTAGATAGTCCATCTAAGCAAAGGCTAAAAAAATCACCATAAATGCTAAAATCGTCCATAAAAACCTCCATACAGTCCTCAATAAGATCAGAGAAAAGACTTATCATGCACCGTTGGAAAGTAGCTGGTGCATTGCACAAGCCAAAGGCATTCTCTTGTAAGCATAAGTCCCAAAAGGACATGTAAAAGTGGTCTTTTCCTGATCCTCAGGAGCTATATGAATCTGGAAATAACCTGTGTAACCATCTAAAAAGCAATAATGTGATTTACCTGACAGGCGATCCAGCATTTGATCAATGAATGGAAGTGGGTAGTGATCCTTACGGGTGGCTTGGTTGAGACGCCTGTAATCAATGCAAACTCTCCAAGCGTTCTGAACTCTAGTTGCTATGAGCTCTCCATGCTCATTCTTCACTGTAGTGACTCCAGACATCTTGGGCACCACTTTTACTGGGCTAACCCATTCACTGTCTGAAATGGGATAGATGATACCTGCTTCCAACAGTCTGGGATTGACGGACTGGTCTTGCTCCCTCTTCTAAAAATATTCTGTGCTCACATACTTGAGGGTTGATGCCTACTATGTCTGCCAAACTCCACCCAATTGCTTTCTTGTGCCTTCTCAGCACATCAAGTAACTGCTCTTCTTGTTGAGAAGTGAGTTCCCTTGCAATGATAACTGGAAACTTCTGCTCGTCTTCAAGATAAGCATATTTGAGATGTGGAGGGAGGGGTTTCAATTCCAACTTCTAATCATGGGCAGGTTCTGGATTGTCTAGAGCTTGTGAAAATGCCGAAGTGCCCTCATTGTCAGTCAAGAGGGTCCCCACACTTGGACCTTGTCCAGTGTGCCTCTCTTCTAACTCTTCCTTGTGAACTTCAGCTACAGTTTCATCTATGACATCACACTGGAAGATGGAATAATCTTCTGGAGGATTGTCAATGACTCCATTCAGATTGAAGATTACTATTCAGCCATCTATTTCAAAAGAGGATGTTCCTGAAAAAGCATCCAATTTGAATTTCGATGTCTTCAGGAATGGTCTTCCAAGTAGGATTGATGATGGCTTATCCGAGTCATTATGGGGCATCTCCAAGATATAAAAATCAATGGGGAATGTAAGCCCTTTAATGTTCACTAAAACATCTTCAGCAACTCCAGCCACTGTAATAATGCTTTTATCTGCTAACACAAAACGAGCTGCCGACCTTTTTAAGGGAGGGAGCCTCAAAATATCATATATAGACAAAGGCATTATACTAACACATGCTCCTAAATCACACATGCAGTCATAAATTACTACACCACCAATAGTACAACTAACTATACAAGGACCTGGGTCACTGCACTTTTCGGGTAATCCTCCCATTAAAGCAGATATGGAACTACCTAAAGGAATAGTTTCTAATTCATTAATTTTGTCTTTATGTATACATAAATCTTTTAGAAACTTTGCATATTTAGTTACCTGTTGAATAACATCAAAAAGAGGGACAGTTACCTCAACCTTTTTGAATATTTCTACCATCTTGGAATCGGGTTCCAGTTGCTTCCTGGGTTTCCTTGCAAGTTGTGGAAATGGAATGGGAGTGGTGTTTTCTGCAGTGTCTGCGCCTTTTGGTGCTTCCTCCTATGGTTGAGCTTCTTCTTTTTCAGCTATGTCCTGTATGTCCTCTTCCTCTTCAACATCTTCTATCTCTACTACCTCTTCAGCTGAGGCGTGTTCTGGTGAGCTTGGCTCCTCCTGATTCCTCTCCTGCAGTGTGGTTCCGGACCTTAGGGTGATGGCATTAATGCCTCCCTTTGGATTGGGTAATGGTTGAGAGGGGATTCCAGTGGAGCTCGAAGGTTGGTTACTGGAATTTTGCATTTATCCAATCTGTGAGACAAGAGCTTGCAAAGTAGAGGCCAGACCATTCAGACTGGCATTAATGTTATTCATAATGTTATTTTCCATTGTCTATTGTCTTCGCTCAAAAGATTGTAGTAACTCTTCATTAGGAGATGAAGAAAGATGAGTAAATTGAGAGGTTTGCTGTTGGGTATTCTGTGGTCCTTGAGATTGCCTCAAGTAAGGTGCTCTGTAAGGTTGATTCTGCTGCCTGTTGTTGTTATTATTCCACCTCTGATTTCCCTGATTATCTCTGCCTCCTCTATTACTGTTGTCCCTCCAATTCTGGTTAGAATTATCCTGCCATCCATGGTTATGATTTCCACCTTGATTGTACCCTTGGTTGGGGCGGTCATAGAAGTTATGAGTGGATGCCACCATGTTGTCTTCCTGCTGGAGCTGCGGGCATTCATCAGTATAATGGCTATAATCAGCACAAATTCTGTAGACTCTCTGTGGGACTAACTATTGGCTTTGCTGTGGTGGAGGAGGTTGAACTTGCTAAACTTGTTGTTGGTTCAATTGCATCTGCTTCAGCAAGTTGGTCATTTCACAGATACTCTGAGCTAGAGCAGCAGTCTCTCTGCTAGAGGATACTTCTGCGATGGCTTTTGAACGGCCTTGTTTCTGCCTGTGGTTCCTAGTAGATTCAGCTAAGTTGCTGATCAATTGCCATGCCTCATCAATGGTCTTGTACTTCTTCATAGACCCATTGCTAGAACTTTCCAATGTGGTCTTATCTTAGGGCCTCATGCACTGTGTGATATAACTGAGTAACACTATCTTGTCAATCCTGTGGTGGGGGCATGCTTCCAGAAGATTATTGAAGCGCTCCCAATATTCAAAGAGAGTCTCGTTGTCATCTTGAACAATCGTGGAAATGTCTTTCCTCAGTTTATCAGTAACTTCAGATGGAAAGAATTTTTCCAAAAATTCTTTTCTGAGTGTATCCCAGTTGGATACATTTGCTAGGGGTTGAATGTAGTACCACTCTCTTGCTTTTCTCTCAAGAGAAAACGGGAAAGCTTTCAGCAAAATTGAAGTTTCATCTACACCATCACGCCTGACAGTAGAACAGGGTGCTTGGAAATCTCTCAGGTGCTTGATAGGCTCTTGAGCAGGTAAGCCATGAAACTTGGGCATCAAATTGAGCAGTGCAGTCTTTATTTCAAAATCTGTAGCCACCGCTGGGTGATGCGCTTGAAATGGTTGCATTGTAAAATCAGGGGCTCCTTCCTCTTGGATGGTAACTCTTTTGGCTGCCGCCATGTTACCTGTACGTAAATCAACCGAATTAGTAGAACGGGAGCTGGTTTCTTCCTCAAATGAAGTTTCAAATCCACCCTCAGAGAGGACTAACCGACGCCGAGCTCGCCTTATTCTTGAAATAGTCCTTTCAATTTCAGGATCGAATATTGGCAAGCTTGGATCAGGAAGTGAATGCGTCATTTGACGAAAGAAACATGCAGCTCATAGTAGCAAAATAAAATAAAATGCAAATAAATAAATTCTAATTAATAACTTTAGCAGAAACTGGCGAATTAAAATTGTTAAAATATGTACGTTGTAAGTATAGTTCTTAACTCCCCAGAAATCTACTTATCAATTTAGAAAGGTGTCACAAAAATTTAAAATTAAAATACTGGGAGTATGAATCCCAGGTCGTCTCCCAACAAGTTGCAGAAAAGTGTGCTATTTTATTAATCAGAGGTTTTCAAAAAGGTTTGAATTGAGTAAGCAGGAAATTACATTGGAGAATTTGAATAATGTAAATAAAAGCCTTGATTGGGAGTTGATTAGTTGGAATCCCTATTATTGTTGGAATACTCTCAAGATTAATTGACAATTAAAAGTTGTCCTGTTTAGTTAGCCTTTACTAGGTAAGGGAAAGTCAAACAAGTTGGAATGCTACGTCTGTTCACAAGTTGCAATCCACTTAATTAAAAGAGATTGGTGTTAGTGACTAGAAGGCAATCCAACCATAAACCCAATTACAATCTTTCTTTTAAGTTTTCCAACTCAAGGGTTCCCTTTAATCAACTCCCCCTCAAGTTAGGGAACTACTCGCTCATTGTGAATGTAAAATTCATAGCATATGAAAAGGAATTAAAGAAAGAAATTGTAAATAAAAATTAAAATAATTATTTAAAAATAAAGATAATCCTTATATTAAATAATCCAAAAAGATATTCCAATGGTAAAATTAAACAAAGCAAAGAACATGGAAGAGTAAAGCCAAGTAAAAAAAACGAACTAGAATGACGAAGTCTTGATGAGGTAATAGCTCTTCTCAATATCCCAATGCACAAAGAAAAACAAGAGAAAATTAAAATTCTAAGAACTATGAATGTGTAGAGAGAAAACCTAGAGGAGGAGTAAAAAAACTAGATCTCCCAACTAAAACTCTGTAGAATGAATGATATCCTTGGTTTCTGCATGTTCTCTGGCTCTAGTCTACTGTTCTGGGCCGAATACTGGGTCAAAATAGGGTCCAAAATCGCCCCCAGCGAATTCTGCAGATTATGCAGATCGCGCATGTCACGCGATCGCGTCATCCATGCGGACGCGTCATTCGTGTTTTTCCCCGCCACGCGTTCGCGTCGTCCACGCCTCCGCGTCGCTTGTTCTTTTCCATTCCGTGCGGTTGTATGAGTCATGCGGCCGCGTCACTGCGATTTATCCTCTTTCGCGCGGTCGCATGAGCCATGCGGCCGCGTCACTTCTCGCTGGTTATCTCCTCAATTTCTTGTGTTCTTTCCGTTTTACTAGCTTCCTTTCTAATCTCCAACTCATTCATGCCCTATAATGCCTGAAACGCTTAACACACAGATCACGACATCGAATGGAATAAAGGAGAATTAAAATGCATAATTAAAAGTCTCTAGGAAGCAGTTTTCAATCATGTAATAATTTCAGGAAGGAAATATAAATGCATGCTAAATTAATGAATAAGTGGGTAAGGATCATGATAAAACCACACAATTAAACACAATATAAACCATAAAATAGTGGTTTATCAATATTCCAACACTTTTCACCTAATCTAACCTATACTAACAACTTAATCCACGAAAATGGAAAATTAAACTAATTAACTAACTAGCTAGATAACTAAAAGAGATGATGGTAGATGGTGAAAGATGATGAGGTGGGAGGGAAGAAAAGAAGAGATAAGGGGAAGAAGAAAAGAAGTAAAGAGAAGAGAAGAAAAGAGAAGTATGTGAAATAGGGGGTCATGCGTACGCGGAAGCCATGCGTACGCATGACATGGGGGAAATGGGAGATTGTGCATACGCGGAAGGCATGCGTATGCACGACAGTGAATGGTGCTTATAGGCACAATTTTCGCACAGTACTCGCACAATGGGCAAATCTCTCTGTCTAGAATGCATGCATGCACTGTACTCGCACGATGGCCATTTCCCTCGGATGGGGGTGTCATGTGTACGCCTGAGGCATGCGTATGCATGATCCCCTTTTTTTTAAAGCTTGAGAACAAGAAATCATCTACAATCTGAAATTCAACACCTAATTGATAAACCACAATTTTATGGTTTATCTTGTATTGAATTTGGTGAATTTTATCAACTTATCCTACATTTATTCACTGAAATAGCATGGTTTTGTGAATTTCTCCTAATTGTGCTTAAGAGTGAAAACATATTTTTTATGCCTTTAAATTGTCAAATTTAATTCATCTTTATTCCATTCGATACCTTGATGTATTTGTTTAAGTGATTGAACTTTTAGAAGGCAAGGATGGCTTGGAAGAATGAAGAAATAGTATGCAAAAGTAGAGAATTCATGAAGAAATGAAGGATGTGTAGAGCTATCAACCCTGACCTCCTAGTATTAAATTGATCATAACTTGAGCTATATACGTCCAAATGAGGCAATTCTAGTGGCATTAGAAAGATAACACCCGGGGCTTCAGAATAATATGCAATTTTCTATAGTGGACATTGAGCAAGCTGCTCACGTACGCAGCCAAATGCTTGCGTATCGGAGATACCAAAAATGTGGTTCATTAAAGAAACATGTGACCAGCAATTTCTGAAGCATTTTGGGCCTAATCCATCTTATTATTGAAGCTATTTCAAGCCTAATTCAAGAAGAAACAAGGGGGGGGGCAATTAGGTTAGGTTAGAAAGCTGTTTTAGGTCATTTCTAGAGAGAGAAGTTCTCTCTTTTTTCTAGAATTTAGGGTAGATTAGTTAAATTTCTCTTAGATTTAGGTTTTGATACTTGTCTTGATTTAGTTTTCTTTACTATTTCTTATTCTAGCATTTTACTTCTTTTGGTTTTACTTGTTATTTCTTTTATTTGGTCATTTTAGTGTTGATAAACTCTTGTTAATTTTAATTTCTAGCAATGTAATTTATGTTTTTCATGTTATTCTTGCTTTCTTTAATTGTTGGTTATTAATTTCTTACATTTGGTAGCTTTAGATTTTATTATTATTGCAATTTAATATGCTTTTATTTTCATGCACACCAAGTGTTTGATAAAATACTTGGCCTTGTTTTGGTGTAGTTTTTCACACTCTTCGCTTGGAATTGAGGACTTAGGTGACCTTGAGTATTTGATGTCTATTCTTGATTGATAGAATAGGGTAGTTAGTTGATTTGGTTTCCACTAACGCTAGTCTTTCACTAAGCTAATTAGTGAGTTGGCTAGGACTTGTGGATTGAGATCAATTATGCCTATTTGACTTATCCTCAATGCTAGGGTTGACTAAGTAGGAGTAACTCTTCATAATAATCTATGTCTGTGGTCAATGGCTAGGATAGGTAACCTTAACTCTCAATCCTTGCCAAGAGGTTTCTTAGCATTTGAATCTTCCTTTCTTTTGATTATTTGCCCTGATTTTGATTCCTTTTGATATTTAGTTATTGTTTGTTTCTTTCATTCTTTGTTATTTATATTACTTCTCTCTTGTCATCAAACCCCCATTCCCTCATAGCTAATAATTGAGCACTTAATTTTAATTCATAGGGAGAACGACCCGAGGTTTAATACTCTCGGTTTTTTATATTGATTTAATGCCCTAGGGATTGTATGTTTTGCATGTGTATTATATTCATAAGCTACTTATATAAAGAGTGTTGTATATATGTATATGCTTGTTTGTTTGTAGGATAAAGTATTTTTTTCCAGATTTTTTTTCAAGAAAACAGTAATACAGTTTCAAGTTAAAGGCTCATATTTTACTATTAAGTGTATGAAGTCGTCGTAATACTTTTGGCTATCAGAGTGGCGCAGCCGGAAGTATGACATTCTGATAGTAAGGGTGTTACATTATGGTATCAGAGTAGTTCATTCTTGTTAGAGTCTTGGGAATGAACTGACTATGCTTCACTGCATACCCTGAGTGTTTTGTCATGCTTAATGACTTGTTCTGATAACAAGAGTTTAAGTTTTGTTTGCATGACTTTCTGATAATTTACACTGTTAGCCTACCATTGCATACTTCATGATATTAAGTTTGGCCAACTTAACACTAATGGGTTATCATAAACACAATAGAAGTAATAGGTTATGCAACTCACGGGGTTTGGAAGCATTAGATGTTATGAAGTTAGCTTCGTTTTGACGTATAATCGTTATTCGTGCTATCTCTTCCTTCATTGTTTTCATTGGAATTCTTTGTTTTCGATTTCATGCTTGTGAATCTAATTACTTGAATATTTTCGAATCTTCATCCTTGACAATGTCTATACTTCTGTTCATAGATTCTGTTTTCTTTTGTTTTAATTTGAACTTATTTTATTATAACAATTTTCGAGGACGAAAATTTTTGTAAGGTGAGTAGAATGTAACAACTCAAGTTCTCAGAAAATTAAATGATGAGTTATTTACAATTTATAATAATTGTTGAAAATTTTATTTTAAGAAAATTATTTTGCTAATGATNNNTTTTATAAAATGTTATTAATATGTTCATTTTATAATTTAAATTAAAAATAATTAATTGAACTTAGCAATATGTTCATAAATAATGTTCTTAAATATTTTTATGGAGTATATTTGGTCTTAAAATTACTCTACCCTCCAATTTTATCAAAATATCTAGTCATATCAATCCTTATTCCCTTATAAAATTCCTAATTTCTAACCCTAATTCCCAAATTAAAAATCACAAACCCTAACCCTAATCCCCAAATCCCTAATTTTCTAAAATACAAACCCTCAACCCCCCTCTTCAACGTAACACACAGAACCAAGAAATCAGAGATAGGAGAGTGATGCGAAGAAGGAGGAGAGAGAGGGATGCTGTCATACACCAGAGAAGGAGGGAGGATTTTGCCGTAACTATATCCTACCACCGCCGTCGCCATTGACACCGTCGATACTATTCAGGGAAGGAGGAAGAATCGCGCGAGAGCTAGGAGAGGAGGAAGCCTCTGTTGCATCACCGCCGTGCTTCCATTAGCACCGAACCACCATGCCATTTTTCGAGTACGCGAGATCTTTTCGAGGTACACGGGTAAGATGCATGGGTTGCGGTGTTGTCCCACTTGCTCTGTGTTTCGTGTTCTGTCCATAGTTAGATACAAGGACATTTCAAGTTGACTGTTGGTGCGCGAAATTAGAACTCGCACAACTTAACCAACAAGTGCACTGAGTCATCCAAGTAATACTTCAAGTGAATGAGGGTCGATCCCACGAGGATTGTCGGACTGAGCAAACAATGGTTATCCTGTTGGACTTAGTTAGGCAAATAGTAAAAGGTGTTATTGCTGAAAATGCATAAATAAAGATAATAAAGAAAGCAATAAGAATTTGGTGTAAAATCAATGGGTTAACCACCAAAAACACCCTCGAATTATTCAAACGCTGACATAAATGCACCCGAATTTTACTATCGACAAAAATACCTTTAAATAATTTAAAAATATAACAACAATACCTAACAGTAAATATATATTTTCAAAAAATACCTTATAGATTGAATTTTGATGTAATTTTTAACAAGAATAATTAAAAAAATGAGATATTATTATTCTTAAAATTTGATATTTTTTTCTAAGTATATATTTTTTTGTGATTTTTTAAAAGTATTATTAGTTGTTAACAAAAAAATTACAAAAAAATATATACTCAATGAAAAATCACCAAATTTTAAGGATACTAATATCTCATTTCTTTAATCATGCTTGAAAAAAATTGTATCAAAATTCAATCTCTAATATATTTTTTGAGAAATACATATTTAATGTTAGATAATCTTGCAAAAAAACTAATATTAAATATGTATTTCTCAAAAAAATAAATTAGAGATTGAATTTTGATTCAATTTTTTTCAAGTATAATTAGAAAAATGAGATATTATTATTCTTAAAATTTGGTAATTTTTTGTTAAGTATATATTATTTTGTAATTTTTTAAAAGTATTATTGGTTGTTAACAAAAATAATTATAAAAATATTATATACTTAACAAAAAATCACCAATTTTTATGTATAATAATATATTATTTTTATAATCATGCTTGCAAAAAATTGCATCAAAATTCAATCTCTAAGGTATTTTTTGAAAATATATATTTACTGTTGGGTATTGTTGTTGAATTTTTAAATTATTTAAAGATATTTTTGGCGATAGTAAAATTCGGGTGTATTTTTGTTAGCGTTTGAATAATTTGGGGGCATTTTTGGTGGTTAATCCAAAATCAATATAAGAAAGCAGTTAAGGTCTCGGAGATGTTTATCTTTCCAGATTAAAACTTCTTAATAACTATTTTAATAATGAATGATTCATTCTATGGCAAACTGAAATTGATTACACCTTAATCCCTTAGTGATTTAATCTCCTCTGATCCTCATCAAATGCCACCCCATGGTCATTCAATTCGGATTTGAGGGTGAAGTTCAAAGAGCTAGTTTATACCACAAAGGCCCTAATCACCCCAATCCCGGCTGAATAGATGTCGCTTATCCCCATCAGATTGTGTGATCAGCCATCTAGGAGGTGTGTTCTCAAGATGTAGTTCAAGCGAGATAACTCTCTCGGAAATCACAAGAACTCATGTAGAAAGAGGGTCAAACTCCCGTTCCACCCAATTTCATAAGATTAAGAACGAAAACAATACCTTAGAATTGAATCAAACATATATTAAAATAGAAGAATAATAATCTTAATCCATAGAAATAAACAGAGCTCCTAACCTTAACCAGGAGGTTTAGTTGCTCATACTTACAGAGAAAAACAGGGTTCTGAAAAGTGCAGAAGGAAGAAGATCCTTCATGTCCTCTAAAGGGTGGATCTTATTCCTTATATACTGACTTAATTTGATGCAAAAATAAAATAAAATAATAAATTCTAAATCTAAATGATATCTTTTGTAAATAAAAATTATAAAAAAAAATAAAATAGGCTAAAAAGTGCTAAATCTACTTAAGAGGCCCAAAGAGGAGTGATTCGGGCTGCTGCTGGCGTTTAACGCCAATAATGGGTGCTAAACGCCCCAAATAGGTTCAAACTTCGTGTATGCTGAGGTCCACTGCTGGCAAAATGCCAGGTGGGCATTCAGCGCTGGTAGGGGAAAGCTTTTGGCGCTGGTTTTGTCCCTCTTGGGCGCTAAATGTAACAATCTTGTTTTTTTAGTACGCGAGATCTTTTCTGAAGGCATGGATTTCTCTGGAAGATTAGTAAAGGAAACACCTCTGCTGTATCATCAAGCATCTCAATCCTCATTATCATTATGTCATCCTTAAGCTAGAACCTCTTCTAAGGCAAGCTCGATAACGCAATAACGAAGAACCTAGTTTTTGAACCGTATCGGTTAGGAGTTTTGATTCTAGTTTTTGTAAATAGTCTCTGTTTGACGAACCGGACACGATTCATGAGAGAAGAGAGATAATAGTATAATATTATCATTATATTAGTATTAGAAGATGCTTGAATGATATTATAAGCTTACCTGGTCTGTTTTAGTTAAAAATAGGAAATCAGTTTAACCAGGTTTACAATTTTCTGGTGCAGCTTAGCACCAGCACTCTCTGATGACTTTAGCAATGCTAAGGCCTCATCATACATATTCTATTATCATATTAAATATGTTACTAGTGTCATTTATGCTAGTAGCTCAGAAAATAATTTTTAGAGATGTTTTTACGAGTGTTCCGATACATCTAATTTTAGTAGTTATACACCTGAGATATTTTAATATTATTTTAATCCGACTCCAAGCCAACTAATCAGAGCTCACCCTACACCTCCAAGACCTCCAAGGCTGCCTCATTTCTTTATTTTGGCCGAAAATGACAAGAGAGAGAAGAGAGAAACCTTTATGACACTTAAATCTTCAAAGCTTGATTTCTTCTGAACTAAAACTCAAATGATTACACCAAAATAATCCTCTCTTCTTCCTCTACATAACCATGTAACTTATCAAGGCTGGAAATAAGGTTAGATGGCTGTCCCTTTTCCCTTTGAATTCAATTTTCAAGGAAGCATGCTTAAAACATGTATTTTCTTGATGTTCTTCCTTAGATCTCTTACTTAGCATTGATGGGTTGAAAATGGATTTCCAACACCTAAAACTCATCGGCAAGTGTACCGGGTCGCATCAAGTAGTAATTACTCACTTAGAGTGAGGTCGACCCCACAGGAATTGATGGATTGAGCAATTTTAGTTAGATGGTTGATTTAGTTAAGCAAACAGTTGATGATTTGAGTTAATTGTGACAAACAGAAGCTAAATTGCATGAAACTAAAAGGAAGATGGAGAATTGACAGTAAATAAGAGAGCAGAAGAAGTAAAATAGCTGAATCTTAAAGTGCAAGTAATATAAATAGCTTATGCTTAGAGTGCAAGAAATGTAAATTGCTTGAAAAACAAAACAGAATTCGAAAATTGCAGTGAAAAACAAAACAGAAAGTAAATTCAACTCAATTGTAAAAGCTAGGAAAGAAATTCAAGATCTCAGGGGATCAATGAGACTAGAAAACAAGTCTAGATCTCAATTCATTCCTTGATCCAACAGAGAGCAATTTGCAGAAGAAAAGAAGATGAAAACAGTAAAGGAAATTCAGATTTAATTCTTGGAACAATTGAGAAGAGAGGTAAAAGATGATTCTCAAACTTAGAATCAGTGAAGCTCTTCAATCTCAATTCAAATTCCAAAACAAAAAGCAAAAGTAGCAGAAGAAATGAAAATGAAGACAGAAAGCTAAATCAAATTCCCAACCCTTAGAATTATGCAGAAGAAAACAAAGATGAATTGTAGATCAATGATTAAAACAGAATTTCTTCAATCTCAATCCAAAATTCAGAAACAGAAAGCAAAAAAATGTAGAAGTAAGAACTAGGAAGAAGAAAACCCAGCTCTCAATCCCAATTCCCCAATTCAAACTAAAATAAAATGAAAGTTCAAAACTGAAAGTAAAGGTAAAAAAAAAACGGTCCTCCCTAAATCAAACTAAGTCCTATTTATACACTTTCTATTTTTGATTTTCAAAATTTGGAGTGGGCTTTTTAGTTGGTGAAGAATTGGATCCAAAGTGGCAATTGAATTAAAATTGGACCATGGTGCAGTTCCCAATGAAGCGTTCAGTTAACTAAACTGATTGAGCGCTACCCATTGCCTTTCCTTGGCTTATTTTGGTTTGTGCATGGCTCCAGGGGAACGTTCAGTTACTTAAGGTAACTGAGCGCCCCATGTCTTGGTCCCAGGCTGATTTGTTGCGTGACAAAGCCTTCTTCTTGCATGGGACTCCTCCTTCGAACCCTGGACGTTGCAGCTTGGTGCCAATTTGCTTGGCAAAGTGGCGCTCAGTGAAGTAAGATAACTGAGCGCTCTTGCCTTTGCTTCCTTGGTTGATGTAGCGCTTCTTTTGGCCCCCTGGTTGCTTGGTTCGAAACTTGGTGGTTGCATTTTGGTAATTTCCTTTGTGAAGAGCAGCGCTTCTCTTATGCATAAGGTGCAAAGTTCGATCCTTGGCTCCCCCATTTTGGTATAGCGTGCCTTATGTTTTTCCTTGGGGAGGCACGAAAAAGTGAACTTAGTTAACTGAGCGAACATGCTTTCTTTGTTTCTTGTAGCACTTAGTTAGGTAAACTAACTTAACGCCATGCTTTCTTTGGTTCTTTGGTCATGCTGCGCCATGGCCTTGCCTTTGGTGCTTCCACTGGCGCTCAATTAAATGATTGAACTGAGCGCTCTTGCCTCTTTTGTGTGCCACGCTTTCCAAAGCGTGGCCTACGGTCCAAAGCGTGCTTTAACTTCAAAAGCTTGCTAAAAATTCATTTTTCAACCATTTCTTCACCTACAAGTAATCCAAACAACCAATCAAAATATCACCAAATTCACAAGGTTCATAAATTATTCAAAAACTAACTAATTTTAGCTTAAACCTCGTGATTTAGTGTCAAATAAAGGATGGTTGATTGATTTAACAAAACCATGCAAATCCACTTCAAATTACTTACTTCTAATGCAAGAAAGTGCATAAAACCTAATGAAACAAGTGAAAAATGCTTGAAAAGCTAGCATAAGATGACTTGTCATCACAACACCAAACTTAAATCTTGCTTGTCCCCAAGCAAGCACTAAACATAAGAGAAAATGAAATGAAACAGAGAAGTATGCATGTCCTTATTTATCAGATAATTGAACTTGGTTCATGGGGTTTTATGCAGACAATGGTAGCTCATTTATTCTTTGCTGACAGATAAGAAATGTTTCCTCAAAGGTTCTCTAGAGTTGCTGCTATAATGCCTTGCTTTTGCTTGATCCCTTGCTAGCTTTTTCCTTCTTTCTTTTGCTTTAGAAAGCTTATTTCTTAATGGAGGCTTGGGGGCAAATGTTGAAGTAGCCTTTTGGCTAAATTTTGCTCAACATCTCTTCACCACAGACACATGGCTCACAATTTCTTCCTAGGAGCATTGATGCCCAGCATCTCTTTGGATTACTAAATGCTTTGTAACTAGGTTGCTCTTGGTAGTGAACTTTTGGTTGGCAATCCCAGATCAGTTGATCTAAGTGGCCAAGTTTCAAAATACTCCTCAGAACCTATTTGTCCAAGCATATCCTAGTACAAAAACACCACAGGCATATGTCTTAGGGTCCAAGCTATTGGTGTCCAGCCTTATTGTTTGTTTCTTTGCCCATTTTTGGCTTTTTTTTTCTTTTTCTTTCTTATTTTTGCTTCATTCTCAAGGGAATTTCATTAATAACAGACTTTACAGCAGCAAGCTAATTCACACTTCAAAGAACATGTTATTATGCAGCTTTTGTTAATTGAGCTGACCATTAAATCAAACAACTACTACCACTGAATTCTCATTCTAATTTCTACAACATTGGTCAATCACTTTCTTGTTTCAAACATTTCTCTTTTATTTTTGCAGAAGAGAAACAAAACAAAATATTCAAGCTAATGATGGATGACAAGCACAATATGCAGGCTAGCATTCTTTGCAAACATATCCACTTGCACTTAATTGAATACTTCAGCAAGACATATAGGAATTTCCAAATTAAAATACTTCAAAGCAACAAAGATTAAGTGCCAATACAACCTGTTGGGAATGTCTCTCGGCTTTTCCTTCTGTCATTGTTATTCTTCATTGTTGTACTTCTTTTGGACAATGATGTAGATCCCTCTCACAGATTGAATATTTTTTTGCATAATCCTTAGAAGTTTCTTGTTTCTCAAGCCCTTAAGCAACTGGTTAATATGCAAGAATTATTTGTGGGCTTTTGAACTTACTTTGGTGTGTGAACACCAAACTTAGTCCCTTGCCAATGTTTCTTATGCATCAAATCAACCATTTGTGAATCCTTTTTGTCTTTGTTGAAGGTCTTAAAACTAAATCTAGAAAATAGACAATGGTGTAATGGTTTATCTGATTGCTTTGAGCTAGCAACCCTTTATGCAGAAGGTGAGAATGTGTTTTTAAATGAGATCTTTGGTGGAACACCAAACTTAGCTTCTTGCAATACAGATAAAACCACTCAACCTTTTTATTGAATTAGCTATGAAAAGAAAACTACCTCAGGTTGGGTTGCCTCCCAACAAGCGCTCTTTTATTGTCACTAGCTTGACATCTCCATTCTTGCTCAGCTCAGGTTCTGAACCCTTTTTCTTTGTCCCATTGAGCTCCCAAGTAAGGCTTTGCCCTGTGCCCATTTGCTGTGAACTGGCTTTTTATTGCTTCGTCTAATAATTCAAGGCTTCCATAAGGGAGAACCTTTGTCACCAAGTAAGGGCCAGTCCATTTGGATTTGAGCTTGCCAGGGAAAACTTTGAGCCTAGAATTATGTAGGAGTACTTGCTGTCCTGGTTTGAACTCCTTCTTTGAGATCTTCTTGTCATGCCACCTCTTGGCCTTTTCCTTGTATATTTTAGCATTATCATAAACTTCTAGCCTAAATTCATCCAACTCATTTAGTTGCAGTAATCTCTTCTCCCCTGCTGCCTGAGAATCCAGGTTGAGGAGTTTAGTGGCCCAGAAAGCTTTATGCTCAAGCTCCACAGGGAGGTGACAAGATTTTCCATATAGCAGCTGAAAAGGGAATTTTCCAATAGGAGTTTTGAATGCTGTCCTGTATGCCCAGAGTGCATCTTCTAGCTTTCTGGCCCAATATTTTCTAGTGGCTCCCACAGTCTTCTCTAAAATCCTCTTTCATTCCCTATTTGCAAGCTCAGCCTGGCCATTGGTCTGAGAGTGGTATGGTGTGGCTACTTTATGAATCACTCCATATTTGTGAAGGAATTTTTCCATCTGCTTGTTGCAAAAATGACCACCAGCATCACTGACAAGTCCCTTAGGCATTCCATATCTAGTGAAAATGTGCTTCTTTAGGAATTGAAGAACAATTTGTGTATCACATGTGGTTGTGGCTATTGCTTCCACCCACTTTGAGACATACTCCACTGCTACCAAAATGTATTTGAAAGAGTAAGAAGGAGGAAAGGGCCCCATGAAATCAATTCCCCAAAGATCAAATAGCTCCACTTCAAGAATGAAATTTTGAGCTATCTCATTCCTTCTTGTCAATCCACCAGCTCTTTGACATTTATTACATTGGTGAACAAACTCTCTGGCATTCTTGAAGATGGTTGGCCAATAAAATCCACTCCGCAGTATTTTAGCAGCTGTCCTCTCTGGTCCAAAGTGTCCACCTTAGGCTGAACCATGACACTGCCACAATATATCTTTCATTTCATTTTCAGGGACGCACCTCCTAATCATTCCATCAGAGCATCTCTTGAATAGGAAAGGTTCGTCCCACAAAAATTTCCTTGCTTCATTGAGTAGCTTTTTCACTTGTTGCTTGAAAAATTCTTGAGGTATATTCCTTCCTACTTTGTAGTTTGCTATGTCAGCAAACCAAGGTGCTTGCCGAACTTGGAAGAGGTGTTCATCAGGGAATTTTTCATTCACTTGCTGTGGTATATCTTGATTGGCTTCTAGTGGCACTCTTGATAAATGATCTGCTACTTGATTCTCACTCCCCTTCCTATCTCTCACTTCAATGTCAAATTCTTGTAGCAGCAGTACCCACCTAATAAGCTTTGGCTTTGAATCCTGTTTAGACATTAGATACTTGAGAGCAGTATGGTCAGTATATACTATAACATTTGAACCAATCAAGTATTGTCTAAACTTGTCAAATGCATATACAATTGCTAAAAGCTCTTTTTCAGTAGTGGTATAATTTTTCTGTGTTTCATTCAACACCTTGCTAGCATAATATATGACATGGTGCAGCTTATCTTTCTTTTGTCCCAGCACAGCACCAATTGCAAAGTCACTTGCATCACACATAAGTTCAAAAGGTAGTTTCCAATCAAGGGTTGTGATAATTGGTGCTGTAATGAGTTTTCTCTTTAAAGTTTCAAATGCATGCTTGCAACTAGCATAAAAAATGAAAGGGCTATTGATGAGCGGATAATTTATACACTTTTTGGCATTGTTTTTAGTATGTTTTTAGTATATTTTAGTTAGTTTTTATTATATTTTTATTAGTTTTTAAATAAAAATCACTCTTCTGGACTTTACTATGAGTTTGTGTGTTTTTCTATGATTTCAGGTATTTTTTGGCTGAAATTGAGGGACCTGAGCAAAAATCTGATTCAGAAGCTGAAAAAGGACTGTAGATGCTGTTGGATTTTGACCTCCCTGCACTCAAAGTAGATTTTTTGGAAAGTAGACATCCTGGGCTTTCCAGCAATATATAATAGTCCATGCTTTGCTAGAGATTTGATGGCCCAAACTGGCGTTCCAAGTCAGCTCAAGAATTCTGGCGTTTAACTCCAAAACTGGCACAAAAGCTGGAGTTAAACGCCCAAACTGGAACAAAAACTGGCGTTTAACTCCAAGAAAAGTCTCTACACGAAAATGCTTCAATGCTCAGCCCAAGCACACACCAAGTGGGCCCAGAAGAAGATTTCTGCATTAATTACTGATTTCTGTAAACCCTAGGCTACTAGTTCTCTGTAAATAGGACCTTTTGCTATTGTATTTACACACTATCAATCTTGGGACGTTTAGTCCTTAGACCTTTGAGGCTGGCCATTCGGCTATGCTTACACTATTTGTTCTTATGTATTTTCAACGGTGGAGTTTCTACACACCATAGATTAAGGTGTGGAGCTCTACTGTTCTTTAGCCATTCCTGAGATCCAGAACGTCTAAACCTTGGCTGTGGTATTCTGAGTAGGATCTGGGAAGGGATGACTGTGACGAGCTTCAAACTCGCGATTGTGGGGCGTGTGACAGACGCAAAAGGATCAATGGATCCTATTCCGACATGATCGAGAACCGACAGCTGATTAGCCGATGTTGTGACAGAGCATCAGGACCATTTTCACTGAGAGGACGAGATGTAGCCATTGACAACGGTGATGCCCAACATAAAGCTTGCCATGGAAAGGAGTATGAATGATTGGAAGAAGGCAATAGGAAAGCAGAGGTTCAAGGGGAACAAAGCATCTTCATACGCTTATCTGAAATTCACCAATGAATTACATAAGTATCTCTATCTTTATTTTATGTTTTATTTTCATCACCTTAAACTCCATAACCATTTGAATCCGCCTGATTGAGATTTACAAGATGAGCATAGCTTGCTTCAAGCCGACAATCTCCGTGGGATCGACCCTTACTCACGTAAGGTTTATTACTTGGACGACCCAGTGCACTTGCTGGTTAGTTGTGCGGAGTTGTGATAAAGAGTTGAGATTACAATTATGCGTACCAAGTTGTTGGCGCCATTGATGATCACAATTTCGTGCACCAAGTTTTTGGCACCGCTGCCGGGGATTGAACGAATAAACGAACAATAATTTCGCATTTGTTTTCGGCAACAACAGTGCCAAGTTTGGTTCGGCAACAACACCAAGTTTTTGGCGCCGTTGCCGGGGATTGTTCGAGTTTGGACAACTGATGGTTCATCTTATTACTTAGATTAGGTATCTTTTCTTCATAATTTTTAAGAATGAATTTTAGAGTTTCAAGGTGATGTTCCCACCATCACAAAAGCTGATTGATTCTCATCAATTTAGCTATTGAATGTAATGTCCCGCTGAAGCTTGGCCAAACATGTCTAATCTTTTTAGACTGAAGCTTTAGACTAACATTGCATGATTCCTGGAATTCTTATTAAAAGTTTTGATTCTCTTTATTTTCTTTTCTATATAATTTTCAAAAAAAAAATTCAAAAAAATTTTAAAATCATAAAACCAAAAATATTTTATGTTTCTTGTTTGAGTCTATTGTCTAATTTTAAGTTTGGTGTCAATTGCATGTCTTTATTCTTCTTGCATTTTTCGAATACATGCATTATATTCTTCATTAATCTTCAAGTTGTTCTTGATGATTTCATTGCTCTGATCTTTAAATTCTCTTGTTTTGTGTGTTTTGTTGTTTTTCATATTCATTTTTACATTGTTATAGTCCTTAGTATACAAACATTTAAAGTTGGTGTCTTGCATGCATTGTTTATTTGATCTTAGTTGCATTTTTATTGTTTCTCATCATCAAAAATTCAAAAAATATTTTTAAAACTATGTCTTTTGAAGTCAATAATACAGAGAATTGAAGATTCAGAATATTTAGCAGAGGAATCAAACAGAAAAAGCTGGGCATTCAAAACGCCCAATGAAGAAGGAAAACTGGCGTTTAAACGCCAGCCAGGTACCCTGGCTGGGCGTTTAACGCCCAAAAAGGTAGAGATTTGGGCGTTAAAGCCAGAATGGGCACCATTCTGGGCGTTTAACGCCAGGATGACACTAGAGGGAAGATTTTGTTTTTAATTCACATTTTTTTCAAGTTTTCATAATTTTTCAAAATCAAATCTTTTTCAAATCATATCTTTTCAATCATATCTCTTTCAAAATCAATTTCTTTCCATTTTATATTTATTTTCACTATTTTAAAAAATCCTTGCTTCAATTCAAGATTTACTTCAAAAATTTTCAAGTTGTTACTTGCCTATTAAGAAAGGATCAAAATTTAAATTTTAAAATCATATCTTTTAATTTCTTGATAGTCAAGTAATCAACTTTAATTTTAAAAATTTTATTTTTCTAAATTGATTTTCAATCATATCTTTTCAAACATATCTTTTCAATCACATCTTTTTCAAAATTAATTTTTCAATCATATCTTTTTCTGATTTCAAAATCCTTTTCAAAAATCACTTTATTTCTTTCCCAATCTTAGTTTTCGAAAATCTCAACCAAATTTTCAAATTTCTTTTTAATTATTTCAAAATCTTTTTAAATTATTTTCGAAAATTCTTCCCCTCTTTTCACATCCTTCTATTTAAAGGACTAAGACTCCTCATCAAGGTACAATTCGAACTCTGTCCCTCTTGATAAGTTCGAATTACCTCTTCTCTACCTCCTCCTTCTATTCTTCTTTTCCTCTGACACCTCAAGGAATCTCTATACTGTGACATAGAGGATTCCCTACTTTCTTGTTCTCTTCTCTTTCATATGAGCAGGAACAAAGATAAAGGCATACTTGTTCAAGCTGATCCTGAACCTGACAGGACCTTGAAGAGAAAGCTAAGAGAAGCTAAAGAATAATTCAATTTAGAGGGCCTAACAGAACTCTTCAGAGAAGAAGAAACCATGGCAGAAAACAACAACAATGCAAGGAAAGTGCTTGGTGACTTCACTGCACCTACTCCTGATTTCTATGGGAGAAGTATCTCAATCCCTGCCATTGGAGCAAATAAATTTGAGCTTAAGCCTCAAATAGTTTCCCTAATGCAACAGAATTGCAAGTTTCATGGACTTCCATTGGAAGATCCTCATCAGTTCTTAGCTGAATTCCTGCAAATCTGTGACACTGTCAAGACCAATGGGGTTAACCCTGAAGTCTACAGACTTATGCTTTTTCCTTTTGCTGTAAGAGACAGAGCTAGGACATGGTTGGATTCACAACCTAAAGAAAGCCTGAACTCTTGGGAAAAGCTAGTCAATGCCTTCTTGGCAAAGTTCTTTCCACCTCAAAAGCTGAGCAAGCTTAGAGTGGAAGTCCAAACCTTCAGACAAAAGGAAGGAGAATCCCTCTATGAAGCTTGGGAAAGATACAATCAATTGATAAGAAGATGTCCTTCTGACATGCTTTCTGAATGGAGCATCATAGGTATCTTCTATGATGGTCTGTCTGAACTATCCAAGATGTCATTGGATAGCTCTGCTGGAGGATCTCTTCATCTGAAGAAGACGCCTGCAGAAGCTCAAGAACTCATTAAAATGGTTGCAAATAACCAATTCATGTACACTTCTGAAAGGAACCCTATGAATAATGGGACAACTCAGAAGAAAGGAGTCCTTGAGATTGATACTCTGAATGCTATATTGGCTCAGAATAAAATATTGACCCAACAAGTCAATATAATTTCTCAGAGTCTGTCTGAAATGCAAGTAGCAACAGGCAGTACTAAGGAAGCTTCCTCTGAAGAAGAAGCTTATGATCCTGAGAACTCAGCAATGGAAGAGGTGAATTACATGGGAGAATCCTATGGAAACATCTAATAATCCTTCATGGAAAAATAATCCAAATCTCTCATGGAAGGATCAACAGAGACCTCAACAAGGTTTCAAAAACAACAATGGTAGAAGAAACAGGTTTAGAAATGGCAAGTATTTTCCATCATCTTCTCAGCAACAGACAGAGAATTCTAAGCAAAGCCCCTCTGACTTAACAACCATTGTCTTTGATCTAATCAAAACCAGTCAAAGTTTCATGACTGAAACAAGGTCCTCCATTAGAAATTTGGAGGCACAATTGGGTCTGCTGAGTACGAAAATTACTGAACTCCCTCCTAGCACTCTTCCAAGCAATACAGAAGAGAATCCAAAAAGAGAGTGCAAGGCCATAACCACATCTCACAGGGCCGAACTTAGAGAGGAGGAAGAGGCAGTGATTCCCACTGAGCAAGACCTCAATGGACGCCCACTGACCTCCATGGAGTTCCCTAATGAGGAACCATGGGAATCTGAGGGTCATTCTGAGACCATAGAGATTCCATTGATTTTACTTCTGCCTTTTATAAGCTCTTATGAGTATTCTTCCTCTGAAGAGGATGAAGATGTTACTGAAGAGTAAGTTGCTCAGTACCTTGGAGCAATCATGAAGCTAAATGCCAAGTTATTTGGTAATGAGACTTGGGAGAATGAACCTCCATTACTCATCAAAGAACTGGATGACTTGACTAGGCAGAGATTACCTCAAAAGAGACAGGACCCTAGAAAGTTCTCAATCCCTTGTACCATAGGCACCATGACCTTTGAGAAGGCTCTGTGTGATCTAGGGTCAAGCATAAACCTTATGCCTCTCTCTGTAATGGAGAAGCTAGGGATCATTGAGGTACAAGCTGCAAGAATCTCACTAGAGATGGCAGACAATTCAAAGAAACAGGTTTATGGACTTGTAGAGGATGTCTTGGTAAAGGTTGAAGACCATTACATCCCTGCTGATTTCATAGTCCTAGAGACTGGGAAGTGTATGGATGAATCCATCATCCTTGGCAGACCCTTCCTAGTCACAGCAAAAGCTGTGATTGATGTTGACAGAGGAGAATTGATCATTCAAGTGAATGGAGACTCCCTTGTGTTTAAAGCTCAAGGATATCCCTCTGTCACCATGGAAAGGAAGCATGAAGAGCTTCTCTCAATACAGAGTCAAACAGAGCCCCCACAGTCAAACTCTAAGTTTGGTATTGGGAGGCCACAACCAAACTCTAAGTTTGGTGTTGAACCCCCACACTCAAACTCTAAGTTTGGTGTTGGGAAGTTCTAACAATGCTCTGAACATCTGTGAGGCTCCATGAGAGCCCACTGTCAAGCTATTGACATTAAAGAAGCGCTTGTTGGGAGGCAACCCAATCGTTACGATTCTATGATAATTTTCTATTTTCTATTTTATGTTTTCTATAGGTTGATGATCATGTGAAGTCACAAAAACAATTAAAAAAGAAAAAACAAAGTAAAAAATAGAATGAAAAATAGAACACCCTGGAGGAGATAGTTACTGGCGTTTAAACGCCAGTAAAGGTAGCAGAATGGGCGTTAAAACGCCCAGTCTGGCACCATTCTGGGCGTTTAACGCCAGAAAAGGGCACCAGACTGGTGTTTAACGCCAGGAATGGGCAAAAAGCTGGCGTTAAATGCCAGAAATGGGCAGCAGCCTGGCGTTTAACACTAGAATTGGCAGCAAGGGGCGTTTTGCACGCTACTTAGTGCAGGGATGAGATATCCTTGACACCTCAGTATCTGTGGACCCCACAGGATCCCCACCTACCCCACCACTCTCTTTCTTCTTCACCCATTCACCAATCACCTCAATACCTCTTCCCCAAAAAACCCCTCACCTATCAAATCCCACCATTCTCTTCACCACTCACATCCATCCTTCATAAAACCCCACCTACCTCACCATCCAAATTCAAACCACTTTCCCTCCCAACCCCACCCATAATGGCCGAACTATACACACCCCTCTCACTCCTATATAAACCCATCTTCACTCCTTCATTTTCACACAACCTAAACACCACTTCTCCCCCTTGGCCGAAACACAAAGCCCACTCCATCTCCTCTATTTCTTTTTCTTCTACTCTCTTCTTTCTTCTTTTTCTCGAGGACGAGCAACCTTCTAAGTTTGGTGTGGTAAAAGCTAAAGCTTTTTGTTTTTCCATAACCATTTATGGCATCAAAAGCCGAAGAAACCTCTAGAAAGAGGAAAGGGAAGGCAAAAGCTTCCACCTCCGAGTCATGGAAGACGGAGAGATTCCTCTCAAGGGTGCATCAAGACCACTTCTATCAAGTTGTGGCCAAGAAGAAAGTGATCCCCGAGGTCCCTTTCAAACTCAAAAAGAATGAGTATCCGGAGATCCGACATGAGATCCGAAGAAAAGGTTGGGAAGTTCTCACCAACCCCATTCAACAAGTCGGAATCTTAATGGTTCAAGATTTCTATGCCAATGCATGGATCACCAAGAACCATGATCAAAATGTGAACCCGGACCCTAAGAATTGGCTTACAATGGTCCGAGGGAATTACTTAGATTTTAGTCCGAAAAATGTAAGGTTGGCATTCAACTTGCCTATGATGCAAGGAGATGCACACCCCTACACTAGAAGGGTCAACTTTGATCAAAGGTTGGACCAAATCCTCATGGACATATGTGAAGAGGGCGCTCAATGGAAGAGAGATTCAAGAGGGAAACCGGTTCAACTAAGAAGGCATGACCTCAAGCCCGTGGCTAGGGGATGGTTGGAGTTCATCCAACGCTCAATCATTCCCACTAGCAACCGGTCCGAAGCTACTATAGACCGGGCTATCATGATACATAGCATCATGATTGGAGAGGAAGTGGAAGTTCATGAGGTTATATCCCAAGAACTCTACAAGGTGGCGGACAAGTCCTCCACTGTGGCAAGGTTAGCCTTCCCTCATCTCATTTGTCACCTCTGCAATTCGGTTGGAATTAACATAGAGGGAGACATTCTCATTGATGAGGACAAGCCCATCACTAAGAAAAGGATAGAGAAAACAAGAGAACCTCATCAAGAGCATGAGGAAATTCCTCATCATGAAATCCCTGAGATGCCTCAAGGGATGCATCTTCCTCCACAAAACTATTTGGAGCAAATCAACACCTCCCTAGGAGAATTAAGTTTCAACATGGGACAACTAAGGGTGGAGCACCAAGAGCATTCCATCCTCCTCCATGAAATTAGAGAAGATCAAAGAACCATGAGAGAGGAGTAACAAAGGCAAGGAAGAGACATTGAGGAGCTCAAGCACTCCATAAGATCTTCAAGAGGAAGAACAAGCCGCCATCACTAAGGTGGACCCGTTCTTTAACTTCCTTGTTCTTTATTTTCCTGTTTTTCGAAAATTATGCTTTATGTTTATTTATGTTTGTGTCTTTATTACATGATCATTAGTGTATAAGTGTCTATGCCTTAAAGCTATGAAAATGAATCCATAACCTTTCTTAAATGGAAAATGTTTTAATTGAAAAAGAAAAAGAAATGCATGAATTTCAAATTTTAAAACAGTTTAATTATTTTGATGTGGTGGCAATGCTATTATTTTTCTGAATGAATGTGTGAACAGTGTATATTTTTGAATTTGTTGATTCATGAATGTTAAAATTATTGGCTCTTGAAAGAATGATGGGAAAAGGAGAAATGTTATCTGATGATCTGAAAAATCATAAAATAGATTCTTGAAGCAAGAAAAAGCAGTGAAAAGCTTGCAGAAAAAAAAAGAGAATAGAAAAAGAAAAAAAGAAAAAGCAAGCAGAAAAAGTCAATACCCTTTTAAACCAAAAGGCAAGGGTGATAAAAAGGATCCAAGGCTTTGAGCATCAGTGGATAAGAGGGCCCACAGGAATAAAATCCTGGCCTAAGCGGCTAAACCAAGCTATCCCTAACCATGTGCTTGTGGCGTGAAGGTGTCAAGTGAAAACTTGAGACTGAGCGGTTAAAGTCGAGGTCCAAAGCAAAAAAGAAGAGTGTGCTTAAGAACCCTGGACACCTCTAATTGGGGACTCTAGCAAAGTTGAGTCACAATCTGAAAAGGTTCACCTAGTTATGTGTCTGTGGCATTTATGTATCCGGTGGTAATACTAGAAAACAAGGTGCTTAGGGCCACGGCCAAGACTCATAAAGTAGCTGTGTTCAAGAATCAACATACTTAACTAGGAGAGTTAGTAACACTATCTGGATTCTGAGTTCCTATAGAAGCCAATCATTCTGAACTTCAAGGGATAAAGTGAGATGCCAAAACTGTTCAGAAGCAAAAAGCTAAAAGCCCCGCTCATCTAATTATTACTGATCTTCATAGATATTTTTGGAATTCATTGTATATTCTCTTCTTTTTATCCTATTTGATTTTCAGTTGCTTGGGGACAAGCAACAATTTAAGTTTGGTGTTGTGATGAGCGGATAATTTATACGCTTTTTGGCATTATTTTTAGTATGTTTTTAGTATATTTTAGTTAGTTTTTATTATGTTTTTATTAGTTTTTAAATAAAAATCACTCTTCTGGACTTTACTATGAGTTTGTGTGTTTTTCTGTGATTTCAGGTATTTTCTGGCTGAAATTGAGGGACTTGAGCAAAAATCTGATTCAGAGGCTGAAAAAGGACTACAGATGCTGTTGGATTCTGACCTCCCTGCACTCATAGTGGATTTTCTGGAGCTACAGAAGCCCAATTGGCGCGCAAACCGGCATTCCAAGTCAGCTCAAGAATTCTGGCGTTTAACTCCAAAACTGGCACAAAAGCTGGAGTTAAACGCCCAAACTGGCGTTTAACTCCAAGAAAAGTCTCTACACGAAAATGTTTTAATGCTCAGCCTAAGCACACACCAAGTGGGCCCAAAAAAAGATTTCTGCATTAATTACTGATTTTTGTAAATCCTAGGCTACTAGTTCTCTATAAATAGGACTTTTTGCTATTGTATTTACACACTATCAATCTTGGGATGTTTAGTCCTTAGACCTTTGAGGGTGGCCATTCGGCCATGCTTACACTATTTGTTCTTATGTATTTTCAACGGTGGAGTTTCTACACACCATAGATTAAGGTGTGGAGCTCTACTGTTCTTCATGAATTAATACAAAGTACTATTGTTTTTCTATTCAACTCAAGTCTATTTCTTCTCCAAGATATTCATTCGTTCTTCAACTTGATGAATGTGATGATCCATGACACTCATCATCGTTCTCACCTATGAACATGTGCCTGACAACCACCTCTGTTCTACTAGCAGTGGCTTGAATGCGTATCTCTTGGGTTTCTAATCTAAGATTGGAACCTTCGTGGTATAGGCTAGAATTATTGGCAGCCATTCCTGAGATCCGGAACGTCTAAATCTTGTCTGTGGTATTCTGAGTAGGATCTGGAAAGGGATGACTGTGACGAGCTTCAAACTCGCGATTGTGGGGCGTGTGACAGATGCAAAAGGATCAATGGATCCTATTCCAACATGATCGAGAACCGACAGCTGATTAGCCGATGTTGTGACAGAGCATCAGGACCATTTTCACTGAGAGGATGGGATGTAGCAATTGACAACGGTGATGCCTAACATAAAGCTTGCCGTGGAAAGGAGTATGAATGATTGGAAGAAGGCAATAGGAAAGCAGAGGTTCAAGGGGAACAAAGCATCTTCATACCCTTATCTGAAATCCACCAATGAATTACATAAGTATCTCTATCTTTATTTTATGTTTTATTTTCATCACCTTAAACTCCATAACCATTTGAATCCGCCAGACTGAGATTTACAAGATGACTATAGCTTGCTTCAAGCCGACAATCTCCGTCGGATCGACCCTTACTCACATAAGGTTTATTACTTGGACGACCCAGTGCACTTGCTGGTTAGTTGTGCGGAGTTGTGATAAAGAGTTGAGATTACAATTGTGCGTACCAAGTTGTTGGCGCCATTGATGATCACAATTTCGTGCACCAGCTATCAATCATTAGCAAATTGCTCAATGGTTTTGCTATTTTTGAAAAATCTTTGATGAACCTCCTGTAAAAGCCAGCATGCCCAAGAAAACTCCTTACTGCTTTCACATTAACGGGTATAGAAAGCTTTTAATTAATTTCTATTTTAGCTTTATCAACTTCTATACCTCTGCTTGACACTTTATGCCCAAGAATGATCCCTTCAGGAACCATGAAATGGCATTTCTCCCAATTTAATACCAGGTTAGTTTCTTGGCATCTTTTCAAAACAAGAGTTAAATGATGCAAGCAAGTGTTAAATAAATTGCCAAAGACAGAAAAATCATCCATGAAGACTTCTAAAAATTTTTCCACCATATCAGAGAAAATGGAAAGCATACACCTTTGAAAGGTGGCTGGGGCATTGCATAGCCCAAATGTTATCCTCCTGTAGGCGAAAACTCCAAATGGACATGTGAAGGAAGTCCTTTCTTGATCCTTGGGATCCACCACTATTTGATTATACCCAGAATACCCATCCAAGAAGCAATAATAGGCATGGCCGGCTAATCTTTCCAGCATCTGATCAATGAATGGGAGAGGAAAGTGGTCTTTCCTTGTAGCATCATTCAATCTTCTATAATCTATGCACATCCTCCATCCAGTCACTGTCCTGGTGGGGATCAACTCATTCCTCTCATTGGTGATGACTGTCATTCCTCTTTTTTTGGTACAACTTGAACTGGACTCACCCATGAGCTATCAGAGATTAGAAAGATTATCCCCGCATTCCCTAGCTTCATGACTTTTTTTTGAACCACCTCCTTCATGGCTGGGTTGAGCCTTCTTTGGGGTTGAACTACAAGTTTTGATTCTTCCTCCAACAAAATTTTATGCATACAAATGGCAGGGCTGATGCCTTTGATATCTTCAATTGTCCAACCCAAGGCTGTCTTGTGAGCTCTCAACACTTCAATCAACCTTGCTTCTTCTTCCATGTTCAAAGAGGAGTTTATGATTACTGGCAGGGCCTCTGTTTCTCCAAGAAACACATATTTGAGGTGATGAGGAAGAGGCTTCAACTCCTGTTTTGGCTTATCATTTTCCTTGTCTTCAATGGAGATCTCTACCACTTCCTCTCCTTGTTCCACCAGGTTGTCATCTTCCAATAACTCATCCTTCACTTCTTCTTTCTGTTGCTCTTGACAATTGGCTTCGAACATTTCTTCTACCAGACTTTCTATCATATCCACCTTCATGTAGTTCTCTTGCTCAGGGGGATGTTGCATTGATTTGAAAACATTAATGACCATTTGCTCATTGTGCACCCTGAAGGTCATTTCTCCCTTTTCTACATCAATAGTAGCTCTTGCTGTAGCTAGAAATGGTCCTCCCAAGATAACTGAGTTGTTTTCTTCCCCTTCTGTGTCCAAGATCACAAAGTTTGCAGGGAAGATAAACTCTCCGACCTTTACTAATATATTTTCCACAACTCCATTGGGAGTCTTGATTGATCTATCGGCCATCACCAGTGACATCCTGATAGGTTTGATTTCTTCTATGGCAAGCTTTCTCATCATTGAGAGGGGTATCAAATTGATACTGGCACCTAGATCGCAGAGAGCGTTCTCTAATGTCATCTTGCCTATGGTGCATGAAACCACAAAGCTCCCTGGATCTTTAAGCTTTGGTGGAATACCCCTTTGAATCACAGCACTACATTCTTCAGTGAGCATAATGGTCTCCTTCTCATGCCAGGTTCTCTTTTTGTTAATGAGCTCTTTCAAGAATTTTGCATATAGAGGCATCTGCTCTAATGCTTCAGCCAGGGGGATATTAATCTCCAACTTCTTGAAGACTTCGAGGAATTTGGGGAAGTGTTGATCCTTAATGTCCTTGTTGAACCTTTGAGGGTATGGCAAGGGGGTGTGAAAGCCTTCACTGCCTGCTTCTGCCCTTGAGATGATTCCTCCATTACTTGTTTCTCTTTCCTTGAATCTTGTGGCTGGTCATCTTTCTCGTCAAGCTTCTCTTGATCCTGCTTGCTTGCTATCATCTCTTCCTTGTTGCTAGCTTCACCATGCTTGCTGCTAGCTTTGTCATTGTCCATAGGCCTCTTGTTATCTTCTTTGTTACTCACCAAGGTTTTTCCACTCCTCAGTTGGATGGCTTTGCATTCTTCTTTAGGATTTGCAATGGTATCACTTGGGAGTGAGCTTGTTGGCCTCTCAATCACAACTTGCTTGGATAGTTTCCCCATCTGCCTCTCTAGGTTTCTTATTGAGGCTTCCTGATTCTTGATTGTTATCTCTTGGTGCTTCAGCATCTTTTCTATCAATATCTCTAAGTTGGAGATCCTTTGAGTGTCTTGTGATGCTTGTGGCTGGTTGTGAGATGTTGAAGATGGATGATAGGTGTTTTGGTTAGTGGTTTGGTTATTGGGTGGATAGTAGCTGAAATTTGGGTGGTTATTTTGGGATTTTCTATATAGATTGTGGTTTGTGTTTTGCTGGTTATTGTTCTGGTTGTTTCTTGAGTTATTTTGGTTTGAATTTCTTTGCCATGGTTGCTGATTTTGATTGTCGTTATCTCCCTATTTGAGATTTGGATGGTTCTTCCAAAATGGATTGTAGGTATCACCATAAAGTTTATTTTGGTCTAAGCCTTTGTTGAGCACATATTGAATTTGTTCCTACTGCTGATCTTCTTGGTTTTCTTCATTTTTCCCCCATGTGGTTGATGGTCGGCTTATATTTAATACTGCAACTTGGAGGCTATCAATCTTTTTAGCCATTTGCTCAAATTATTATTTGATTTTCTGCTGCATCATCTTGTTTTGGGCTAGGATGGTGTCTACTCCTTCCAATTCTAGCACTCCTTTCCTTTGATGAGCAAAGAAATATTGATTGTTTGCCACCATATCAATGAGGTTTTGAGCCTCCTCTGCTGTCTTCATAAGTTGCAAAGAGCCTCCTGCTGAATGGTCTAGTGCTTCCTGAGCCTTAAGAGTCAACCCTTCATAAAAATTTTGAAGGACGTCCCATTCATTAAACATTTCAGGGGAACATTTTCTAATCAGGGCCTTGTACCTCTCCCATGCCTCATAGAGAGATTCTGCATCCATTTGTGTGAAGGTTTGCACCTCAGTCTTGAGCCTGATGATCCTTTGAGGTGGGTAGAACTTAGCCAAGAATTTATTCACTAGATCCTCCCAGCTAGTGATACTTCCTTGTGGGAAGGTTTCAAGCCATTGAGCAACCTTATCCCTCAATGAAAATGGGAACAACAACAATTTGTATGTTTCTGGATGCACACCATTGGACTTTACTGTATCACAAATTCTCAAGAAGGTAGAGAGATGCTGGTTTGGATCTTCTATTGGACTTCTTCCATATGAGCAATTGTTTTGTACCAATGTGATGAGCTGGGCCTTCAATTCAAAGTTATTTGCATTGACATTTGGGGTAAGGATGCTACTCCCACAATGCCTTGGATTAGCAAATGTATATGAAGCCAATACTCTCCTTTGTGGTTGACCATTGTTGTTAGCCACTCCTACTGGTGGATTTGTTGGATTTGTTGAGTGTTCCTCTATTTCATGAAATTCTTCTTCAAAAAGTTCTTCTTCTCCAACATTTCCTTTCCCTCTTGCTTCTCTTTTTATCCTTCGGAGAGTTCTTTCATCAGCTTCACAGAAGGTAGGGATCTCTCTCCTTACCTCAGTCATACAAAAGCAAGAAACAAACAAACACAGAACTAGAAAATAATTCACTTTACTGATAGAGCAAAGTTAGTGTTAGCCTAAGCAAAAATTCAAACAGTTAATGTGCTTGTTAAAAATAAAGCAAGTAAACAAAAATAAAGAAAAAGTGCTTAATCTAGACCACCACCTTACTTAATCATTGTCAATCTAGATCAATCCTCAGCAACGGCGTTAAAAACTTGATGGGTTGAAAACGGATTTCCAACACCTAAAACTCACCGGTAAGTGTACTGGGTCGCATCAAGTAGTAATTACTCACTTAGAGTGAGGTCGATCCCACAGGGATTGATGGATTGAGCAATTTTAGTTAGATGGTTGATTTAGTTAAGCAAACAGTTGATGATTTGAGTGAATTGTGACAAACAGAAAATAAATTGCATGAAACTAAAAGGAAAAGGGAGAATTGATAGTAAATAAAAGAGCAGAAGAAGTAAAATAGCTAAATCTTAAAGTGCAAGTAATGTAAATGACTGAAACTTAAATTGCAAGAAATGTAAATAGCTGAAGCTTATAGTGCAAGAAATGTAAATTGCTTGAATAATAAAGGGGTGTGGGATGCTGGGATTTAGAATTTAATAATAGAAAGTAAAGAAGATGAAGTAAGTGCAGTAGATCTAAACAGAATTGAAAAATTGCAGTGAAAAACAAAACAGAAAGTAAATTCAACTCAATTATAAAAGCTAGGAAAGAAATTCAAGATATCAGGGAATCAATGATACTAGAAAATAAGTCTAGATCTCAATTCCTTCCTTGATCCAACAGAATGCAATTTGCAGAAGAAAAGAAAATGAAAACAGTAAAGGAAATTCAGATTTAATTCTTGGAACAATTTAGAAGAGAGGTAAAAGATAATTCTCAAACTTAGAATCAATGAAGCTCTTTAATCTCAATTCAAATTCCAAAACAAAAAGCAAAAGTAGCAAAGAAATGAAAATAAAGACAGAAAGCTAAATCAAATTTCCAATCCTTAGAATTATGCAGAAGAAAACAAAGATGAATTGTAGATCAATGATTGAAATAGAATTCCTTCAATCTTAATCCAAAATTCAGAAACAGAAAGCAAAAAAATGTAGAAGTAAGAACTAGGAAGATGAGAACCCAGATCTTAATCCCAATTCCCCAATTCAAACTAAAAAAAAATAAAAGTTCAAAAGTGAAAGTAAAGGTAAAAAAAAAGGTGCCCTCTAAATCAAACTAAGCCCTATTTATACAATTTCTATTTTTGATCTTCAGAATTTGGAGTGGGCTTTTTAGTTGGTGAAGAATTGGATGCAAAGTGGTAATTGAATTAAAATTGGACCATGGTGCAGCTCCAAGGGAAGCGTTCAGTTAACTAAACTGATTGAGCGCTACCTATTGCCTTTCCTTGGCTTATTTTGGTTTGTGCATGGCTCCTGGGGAATGTTCAGTTACTTAAGGTAACTGAGCGCCCCATGTCTTGGTCCCAGGCTCATTTGTTGCGTGACAAAGCCTTGGAATAGTGCTCAGTGAAATTGTTTCACGCAGCGCCCCTTTGCTTGCATGGGACTCCCCCTTCGAACCCTGGACGTTGCAGCTTGGTGCCAATTTCCTTGGCAAAGTGGCACTCAGTGAAGTAAGATAACTGACCGCCCTTTCCATTGCTTCCTTGGTTGATGTAGCGCTTTTTTTGGCCCCCTGGTTGCTTGGTTCGAAACTTGGTGGTTGCATTTTGGCAATTTCCTTTGTGAAGAGTAGCGCTTCTCTTATGCATAAGGTGCAAGGTTCGATCCTTGGCTCCCCTATTTTGGTATAGCGTACCTTGTTTTTTTCCTTGGGGTGGCACGAAAAAGTGAACTTAGTTAACTAAGCGCCCATGCTTTCTTTGTTTCTTGTAGCGCTCAGTTAGGTAAACTAACTTAACGCCATGCTTTCTTTGGTTCTTTGGTCATGCTGAGCCATGGCTTCCACTGGCGCTCAGTTAAATGATTGAACTGATCCCCCTTGCCTCCTTTGTGTGCCACGCTTTTGTACCTTGGGTCACGCTTTCCAAAGCGTGGCCTAAGGTCCAAAGCGTGCTTTAACTTCAAAAGCGTGCCAAAAATTCCTTTTTCAACCATTTCTTCACCTACAAGAAATCAAAACAACCAATCAAAGCATCACCAAATTCAAAAGGTTCATAAATTATTCAAAAACCAACTAATTTTAGCTTAAACCTCATGATTTAGTGTCAAATAAAGGATGGTTGATTGATTTAACAAAACCATGCAAATCCACTTCAAATTACTTACTTCTAATGCAAGAAAGTGCGTAAAACCTAATGAAACAAGTGAAAAATGCTTGAAAAGCTAGCATAAGATGACTTGTCATCAAGCTTGACTTGTGAGCCAAGAATCTTTAATTTCCAGCACGTGTAAGGTGAGGAATCTCTTTCTAACATGTTGTTTAAGGTTTGGTCAGTTGAGGTTTTATGGATTCAGAGTTGTTCTTGATGTGTTTTAGGAGGAAAAAGTGCTTTAAGAACACTTCAAAGTGTAACTGGATTTGGAGTAGCAAATCAAGGTAGGGTTTGGTAAAATTAATCTTGATTAAATGTGTTTGAGTTGTGTGATTATGATATGGTTTCGTTATGCTTGAAATTGATTGTTTATATGAGTGATTCTTGTTGAAATTTTGGTGAAATTTTGATGAAATTTGATGATATTCAAGCTATGAATGCATGTTCTTGTGGCTGCTGGAATTTCGAACCTTAGGACTCAAATTGGGGTTGAATTTGTGTTGAAATCCAAAAGGAAATAAGGGGCTTTGGTGGCTGTAATTTTATTTTTAATTATGGTAAAAATCGGTTGCTGAAATGATTTAAAAACGAGTAAAAATAGAGAAAGAATTTGAAAAATTTACGAAGAACGCGAAGAACACTTTGAGTGTGATGAAGAACATTGAAGAACACCTTTTAGATCTTGAAAACGTCAAGGTTATAATTATTTTGGTGTTTAAGGGGTTATTTTGTAATTTTCAAAAGTTAAGGTGGTTAAAGTAGAAATATTAAAAGTTACGGGTGGTAAAAAGTGAATTTTAAAGTTAAAAGTAAAAGGTAAGTTAATTTTAAAAAATTTAATAATAAAATAAGAAATAATAAAATATTAAATAATAATATTTAATTAAAAATAATGTTTTAATAAAATAATAAAATAATGCAGAAAAGACAGTTTTTCGTAAAAGCTTTAGAAAGACAACTTTAAGCCCAGAATCTCATAGTTTCCTTCATAAAAGACTTAGGAAGTGGTAATAACATATTAGTGAGGCAAAGATAAAGGAAAGATAAAAAATTAAAGAAGAAATGAAAATCAAAGAAAAAGTCTGGAAGGTTTTAATGACAGAAACAAACAGAGATTAGTAAACGAATTAGGGCAACAGAGTTAGTTCCTAAGTTGCGCCTAAGGTTAGATAATATATGAAAAGTTAAACTGTTTCATTATAGACTTAATGAACCCATACTTGGGACATGCTAACTATTCATACCGAAATTTACATGAGCTTTAAATACATACGCTAAACAGAGAAATCAGAGCAGAGTAGAGAGACACAGAGAACAGAGTAATCAGAGCAGTATAAAGAGACAAAGAGAAAAGAGTAATATAACAGAGAGAATAGAGGGAATGAGTATAAAAATAAAGAGTTAAGTCTTGTGGCATGATATTCTATTGTATGTTCATCTGCTGCTTTTCCGTTGGCCCTAGAGGTCCTGTAGGCCCAAGTTCACCTACAGTAAGTTGTTATTCCTTTAGGCTGAAGTTCACCTACAATGAATATCAATTGTGTAGCTCAGGGTGTTGCTTCTGTAGGCCGAAGTTCACCTACAGAGAGTTGTGATTCCTGTAAGCCGAAGTTCACTTATAGGGGCGCCATTTTTGTAAGCTGAAGTTCACTTACAGGGGCGCTATTTCTGTAAGCCGAAGTTCACTTACAGGGGTGTCATTTTTGTAGGCTAAAGTTCACCTACAGAAAGTTGTTGTGTTGTGTTTAGATTATTCCTGTAAGCCGAAGTTCACTTGAGGGAGTACTATTTCTGTAGGCCGAAGTTCACCTACAGAGAATAAGCCATATCTAGGACTGGTTCCTAGGTAATGTCGGGCTGCAGGGTGTAAACCGACACGTGAGCTCATGGCCTGCATAGGACAGACATGCATCATACTTGGTTATGCATTTCCTCTGTTATGATTATTGTATAAATGTATGCTTTCCCTGTTTGTCTTCTATTCTCTGCGTCTGTATTTTGCTTTCTTGTATTCTTTTGTGTGTGTTTTGCTTTCTGTTTTCTCTATTTTCTCTACTTATATGTTTCTTCTATTTACTGCTCCTATGTATTTTGCAATTCGTCTGCTAAACAACACAGAATTAATGAACTTAACTAATAACTCCGGCCCTACTAAGAACTTCCTAGTTCTTACCCCTTCTCTCTCCCTTCCCCCTTCAGATGGAAGCCTGAGTACCCTTCTGTACTCCACTGACAATCATTCTACAAAGAGGATTCTTCTCTAGGTAGTCTTCTGAGTCTAGAGTGAACTCTGTTATCTGTTTATATGTATATACCGTGATACCAGCCGAAATCTATTCCCCGTTTATCTACAAATTTTAACCTAAGTCCACCGTATGATGTTGCTGTTATCCGGCCACTCAATAAAGTACCAGTGGTATACTCTAAGATAATGCATGATCATGCGGAGGAGTAGTAGAAGATGTTCTGCCTTTTGATGACGTTCCATCTGACTTGGGTTTCGAAGACTTAGAACGTACTTTTCCTCGCTTTAGTAGTTTAGAGGGACTAGGTAAGTATAGAGTCTAGGCTAGCCTGGGCACCGGCTTAGGAACTTTTTGAACAGGTCAGGGCCTGGGATATTGTATGTATATACATGTATATAGTTATTATCTAGCTATATCTAGGGGTGTTCTAACTAAAAGTATATACTCTACTAAAGGCAGGATCACTGAGTGTTGCCAACTGCTTGTGATGTATTTATGTGTGGTTATTTATAACTGTATCATCTGTTATCATTCATGAATTAATTATGAATGATTCTATTTATTAATCCAAACATTTTCAAAAAAAAAAAGTACCTCACAAAATAACTACGCTTTTAACAACGAATCAGGCTCATATAGTAAATGATAGATAATAATTAGTAAGACAAGTTGGTAGCACTCAATTTCTAGTATGATCATGACGTAACAGAAATTGGGTCGTTACAATTTGGTATAAGAGCAGTTCGTTCCCAATAGAGCCTAGGGAGTGGACTGACTATGCTTTACTACATACTCTGCTTGTGTGTCTCATGCTGTTATGGTATCTTTAAGATACATTAGGCATGAATGTCTATGAGCGCTCATTTTGGGAATGTTTGTGTTTAACTTGAGATATTAAGGCTGATCACCTTAATGTTGATTGGTTGGTGTGGATAAGACCTCAATGACTGTGAATAGGCATGGTTTAATCGAGTTCTGAACGATGAATCGATGCAAGGCACAGCAATCTTCATAGCTATTATGATCTCCATGGCTTTGTGATGGTGAAAATTAGATTTCACACAAAACTCACCGGCAAGTATACCGGGTCGCATCAAGTAGTAAAACTCACTTAGAGTGAGGTTGATCCCACAGGGATTGATGGATTAAGCAACTTTAGTGAGTGATTAGTTTAGTTAAGCTAACATTGGTGAATTGAATGAAAATTTGATAACAGAATATAAATGACAAGAAATTTAAAGTTGTAGAAAGTAAATAAGCAGAAACGTAAAGAGCAAGAAATGTAAATTGGCAAAATCTTAAATGACAAGTAAGGTAAATTGCATAAAATGTAAAGGGGGATGGGTGCTGGAAATTAAAGAGGCTGAAAATCAAAGCTCAGGACAATTGCAGGAATTGTAAATTGCAGGAAATGTAAATCAAGCTCAAAGCAAACTTAAATGTAAATTGCAGATGAATTAAATTGCATAAAAGTAAATTGAGGGCAATGGAAACAGAAAGCAATGGGAACAGAAGATTAAAATCAAGCTCAATGTAACTGAATTGTAAAACTACAGAAAGGGAAATTGGAGTAGAAGATTGCAGGAATTTAATTTTGCATAAACTGAATTCAATGTAACTCAAATGTAGAAAGTGCAGAAAAATTAAAGTGTTTCAAAGAGAACTTTCTATTCTACCCTACTCCTACTCCTCTTACTCTCTAGCAGAGCCAGCCTTCTTAATGACATGAAACGGATGCCTTTTTATAGGATTTACAAAAATGAAAATGAAATTGAAATTGAAATCAAATTACAAATTAAATGAAATTCCTAATCTAGCTTGTTCTTGTGCCTTTGAATCATGTCAATGGGATTTTCTTGCTTTGGGGCTTCAATGAAATGGGTTGATTTGGATTTGGCTTTGAATGAATATGGATCCAGATTGGCACTTGATGGCATGGGTTAGAGTGGCTTGGTGCAGCTCTAGTGGAGCGCTCCGTGCTCTTTAGTGAACGTAGCGTTCACTCCTTGTGGCATGCTTCCCTCGTGCGAGCTTGGCCTCTCCTAGTATTCAATAAGTGAACGCTGTGCTTCCTTAATTGAGCGCTATGCTCTTTGGTTGAGTGCTGGCCTTCCTTAGCTTGGACGTTGCTGGCACAAGGCTTTAAAGAAAAGCCCAAAAAAGTTTGCTTGTGTGAATGCTAGCGTTCATTTAATTGAACGCTCTT
>NC_029793.2:83163856-83201367 GCF_000816755.2 Arachis ipaensis | reverse complement strand
CTCTTCCTTGCCCTTTTTTTTCTTTTTGGTGCCAAGCTTCCCTTGCTTAATGTAGCGTTCCCTTTTATGAATGCTAGCGTTCATTCATTCCCTTTGCCTTGTCTTCACGCAAAAGTGAACAATTGTGAACGCTAAGTTCAAACTAATGAATGCTACCCTTCATTTTGCTTTAATGAATGCTTGCTTTAATAATGTATGCATGCTTTCATTTGTTTAATCAATTAGAAATGCCAATTAACATAACTTGATCCGTTAGTGCTGATTGGATATTACTAATGAAGGTTTCATGCATGCATTCATTAACAATTAATAATGCCAATGCATGGTTCATGATGGTGTTAATTTATTAAATGCATGAATGCTTTAATTGGCTTTAATAATGCCAATTACTTTAACGTAGCATTCATTCATTGGCATTAACAATTGGCATAATAATTAAATGCATGCATGCTTTCATTTTCTTTATTATATTAGTAATGCATGATTTACGAATTGGCATTAGTAATACTAGTGTGAATAAGCCAACATAGCGTGCATTCATTTAATTCATTCTCAATTAAATGCATGCATGCTTCATTAATTTCATGATGCATGCATAAGGCATTAACGCTAATGCCAAGGCTTCATGGTCATGGGCCACGCTTTTAAAAGCGTGGCCTAAGGTTCCAAAGCGTGCCCAAAATTCCTCTTTTCTTCTTTTTAGCTTATTTTGTACTTTTTTGCTTCTTTTTCCACTTATTTCCTACAAAATTTGTAAAATCAAAAGATAAAGGAAATATACTATTTAAGCACAAAAGCATTCAATATTTAAGCACAAATCATCAATTTCTTATATGAAAAAGCATAGAAAAACATGACATGATGACATGTCTTCACAATACCAAACTTAAACCTTGCTTGTCCCCAAGCAAGAAAAGAATCATGTAGTACATTTTGACAAACCAAGGTGAGAAGAATAGCAAGTTAATATTCATGGTAGGCTAGTTTTCTATGCATGCTGCAATCACAAAAGAAATGTAAATGATTGATGCTTCTATCTAGCTCATTTTATGAAATCTTCTCCTTATGTTTCTTCCTTGAAACAAGCTTTTGATTTTCTTATGAGCTTCTCCTTTTGGGTGTTTTACCCCATGAGTTGATAACAAAGCTACGATTCTAAATGCTTTGTTTTCAAGTATTACCACTTGATACATAAGCACCACAAGCATTGAATTAGAGGACTTCATTAAGCTTATTTGTTTCTTTTCTTGACTCTCTAATCATTAATGCTCAAAACCTTGAGCCTTGAGGAAGTGCTTTTGCACTTGAGCCTAGCCTTGACTTCTAAGTGTTTTATTTTCAAGCTTTTTGCCTAATACATAAACACCACAAGTACTTAACAATGGAATTGTCATTGGTACTCAGAGCCTTCAGCTTTCTCATTCTTTCCCTTTTGATTTTCTTGCCTTAATTTGCAATTGCTTATTCAAGATTTTCATGATTTCAAAAGATTTCACAAAATGTCCTAGATGAAAACTTCAATTAAATAAAATCTAATGCAATTGAGCAACAATTAACCATACCAGCCTTCCAATACGTGTATGCACATGCTAAGTTCTTCTTTAATTCCTTGTTTGTTTATGATCATGATACTTTACTGCTTTGAACTTTACAAAACTCAAGTTGGTAGTCATAGTGGCATAGCAGCATGTCACAGATCAAAATTCAGTCTATGCTTATTCATACACACATGTAAACAGAGAAGATAAAGTCAATCATGCAATTTAAAGTGCTGGAAACAAATGAGAGGAAAAGGAACTTTACAACCTTGTAATTCATCTTCTCTATTATTGTCATTTTCCTCTTATTCTTCCCTTTCCCTTGCCAAAATCAGATATGTACAAATAATAATAATTGTCTTAAAAAATAATTTTAGATTTTAGGAAAAAAAAAGATAGGTTGTTAGTTCTAATAAAATGAGTATAATATAATAAAGAAATAACTTAAGATTTTAGCGGCAATAACAATGGCAACTAAAAGTGAATAATATTATAATTTTAGAATTAATTTTAGTGGCCATATAAATTGCCAAAAAACTGGCCACAAAAAATGATAACTTTTAGCGGCCATTAAAAAGGTCTTTGCCGGCAATTGTATAATTGCCGCAAAAAATTATAACCTTTAGCGGCCATTAAAAAGGTTTTAACCAGCAAATGTATAATTGCCGCTGAAACCTTTTAGCGACAAAGCATAAAACGGCTAATGTCTAATTGCCGGTAAATGTATTAGTGGCTATTTTTATTGCCGCTAAAAGCAAAATAAATGGCCGCTAAAAGTGATTTTTCTAGTAGTGGGAGTGGCTTGGTGACACTCCCAGGGTGTGTTGGAACCTTGCAGTGGAGCGCTCCGTTTGGTTGAATGAGCGTCACGTTCATTCTTGGTTGGTGAACCTTGGTTGCAATTGGCCCTTGCCCATAGCGTTCACTAAGTGAGCGTTCCGCTCACTCTTTGAGCGCTACATTCCTTTGCTTATCTGGGCCAGCTTTGAACTCAGCTATCCTTGGCCAAGAGAGCACAAAAAAGGTAGCAAAAGGGAGCGGTATGCTTGAATTTTTGAGCACTACTCCTCCTTGTGTGCCTCGTCCGTGTCATGGCATGCACCTAGCTTTTCTCTTGGTTCTAAGGCACGAGAATGCTCACACTTGTGAGCATAGCGCTCACTTCTTTGAGCACCATCCTTTGATGTGTCCGCTTGTCTTGATTGAGCGCTCCCCCTTCGAGCCTTGGTGCTGGCCTTTGCTCCCTTGGTTGAGTATTTTTCTTGGGCCTTAAAGATGACTATCTCTTGAGTTTTAATTTCATGCCAAATATAGATTGCTATATATCTTTGGAAATCTCTAAATGTCAGCTTTCCAACACAACTGAAAGCGCATCAATTGGACATCTGTATCTCAAGTTATGGCCCTTTGAAGGAGGCATGTTCATGCTGTCACAAGGCTTAAAGAAAAGCCCGAAAAAATGAACAAAATTTAACGTAGCGCTCTCTTTAATGAGTGCTAGGCTTTGTTTCTTTCATTCATTGGCTTTCTTATTAATATATTACATGCATGCTTTTATTAATGCATTGACATAAAGATTGATTTTCCAATTGCATTAGAAATGTATGGCTTTAATTAATAATGCTAATGCTTTAACGTTAAAGCATTCATTCATTTAACGCCTTCATTCATTAGCATTAGTAATTAATTGTTCCATGCATGCATGCTTTCATTATATTATTACATTTGATTAGTAATGGCAATTACTTAACATAGCATTCATTTATTTCATTCATTTGGCATTATTAATTAAATGTTTCATACATGCATTCATTTCATTCATTCGGTCACTTAATAATTAAATGCATGCATGCATAAGCATTAATGCATGATAGTTCATGATGCTAATGCCAAGGCTCCATGGCCATGAGCCACGCTTTAAAAAGTGTGGCCTAAGATTCCAAAGCGTGTTCAATCTTCAAAGCGTGCCCAAAATTCCTCTTTTCTTCTTTTTAGCTTATTTTGTGCTTTTTTTTTCTTCTTTTTCTTCTTATTTCCTACAAAGTTTATAAAATCAAAAGATCAAAGAATTATACCATTTAAGCACAAAAGAATGCAATATTTAAGCACTAATCATCAATTTCTTGTATGAAAAAGCATAGAAAGACATGACATGATAACATGTCATCACAACACCAAACTTAAACCTTGCTTGTCCCCAAGCAAGAAAAGAATCATGTAGTACATTTTGACAAATGAAGGTGAGAAGAATAGCAACTCAATGTTCATGGTTGGCTAATTTTCTATGCATGCTACAATCACAAAAGAAATGTAAATGATTGATGCTTCTATCTAGCTCATTTTATGAAATCTTTTCCTTATATTTCTTCCTTGAAATAAGCTTTTCATTTTCTTATTAGCTTCTCCTTTTGGGTGCTTTCCCCCATGAGTTGATAACAAAGCTACGACTTCTAAATGCTTTGTTTTCAAGTATTACCATTTGATACATAAGCACCACAAGCATTTAATTAGAGTTCTTCTTTAAGCTCATTTGTTTCTTTTCTTAACTCTCTAGTCATTGATGCTCAGAGCCTTGAGCTTTGAGGGAGTGCATTTGCGCTTGAGCCTAACCTTGACTCTAAGTACTTAACAATGGAATTGTCATTGGTACTCAGAGCCTTCAGCTTTCTCATTCTTTCCCCTTTTCTTTCTTGCCTCAATTTGTAATTGCTTCTTCAAGGTTTTCATGATTTCAAAAGATTTCACAAAATGTCCTAGATGAAAACTTCAATTAAAGAAGATCTAATGCAATTGAGCAACAGTTAACCATACTAGCCTTCCAATACTTGTATGCACATGCTAAATTCTTCTTTAATGACCTTGTTTGTTTATGATCATGATGCTTTATTGCTTTTGAACTCATAAAATTCAAGATGGTAGTGATAATGTCACAGCAACATGTTACAAATCAAAATTCAGGCTATGCTTATTCATACCACACATGCATACAGAGAAGATAAAGACAATCATGCAATTTACTGTGCTGGAAACAAATGAGAGGAAAAGGAACTTTACAACCTTGTAATTCACCTTCTCTACTGTTATCCTTTTCCTTCTATTCTTCCCTTTCCCTTGCCAAACTCAAAATGCTTGCTCATCCTCAAGCAATCAATTAGAACAATGGCTATGGGGCTAACATGAATCCTGAATGTCTTACACAATGAAATGTTAGTAACACATGTGTTTTAAGCAACAGAATTAAAGATAATAATCAAGGCACAGAAAACAGAGACATTATGATTGCAAACATAGAGGGTGTGCATGATACATTGCATAAAGAAAATAAATGGCACACCAAACTTAGTGTGACACTTTCTCTTGGAATTGATGCAAGTATCCAGTAAAGATTGGAAGCAAATTTTGTTGCATAACCAAACTTAGAATGCAATCCTATGTCAATTTATTTGAACTAAAACTAAACAGATGAAATTGTTATATGTTAAGTACAATCACCAAGCCAAGAATATGTCATAAATAAGGATCTCTTGGTGATGTATTAACAAAAACAGTTAATAAAGGAAAGCACTAAAAACAAGGAAATGACTAACATAAAGAGAAAACTAAAATTGTCTTACTAAAAGAAAAATAACACTGCAAAGGGCATTATGATTATGCAGACAAGTGGTGTTGCTGAATGAATTCCATAGAAAATAAGTGGCACACCAAACTTAGAATCTTAGTGTGACACTCTCAATTAGAATTGATGCAATCATCCAGAGGGATTGAAAATAAATTATTGCATGGCAACACCTACCAAACTTAGAATGTAATCATATGCCAATTTATTGAAATTTAAACAAAACAGAGAAAGAAAATAAACAAAGTAGACATAGAGAGTGAATAAAGTAAAGAAATGAAATGTTACCTACGGTTGACATGTTCTTCACTTTCTTCCTCTTCTTCCATTTTGTTAAGAAGAATGACCTCAAGGGGGGAGAAGATTCAGCTAGTGTCCCCTTTCTTGGTCTCCTCTCAGCAAGCTTCTTTCTGTAAATGGCCTGGTTGAGCTTGCTTGCTGATGGTTCAAGGGTTAGATTGGCTGTATTCGACCTTTCCTTCTTCATGGATATGATCAATTGTGGCTTGGTCACAATCCTCTTCTCGGTGCTCTTGTTAGTTGCCTTCACTTCTTGGATGTTAAGAGTTGGTGGTTGTGTGATTGTTGTAGTGTTTTTTCCATCAAGAGCCTTTTGAATTAATGGTTCAATGGGCCCTTCATCTATGCATTTCTCTGCTTCAATTGAATGTGAATCTCTTTGATTGTCTTCCTCCATTTCTTCTTCACGACTTTCCATTAAGTCCTTTGGGAGGGAATCTTCACGTTCTATTGTCACTTCAATTAGCTTTTGTGAATATAAAATCCTTGGCTCATGTTCCTCATCCTTCATTGCAATTTCACTTGACACAGGGGCCTTTTGTTCTTGCTCTTCCACTTCCTCACTCACAGATTGTTCTTTATCCTTAATTCTTGGCTCTCCTAAGTTTCTCCTGCCATGCTCCAAATGCCCCTCCATCTTCTTGAAGAGGATTTCTTTCCAGGATTGTTTATGTCTTTCCAAGAGTTGTCCTTGTCTTTTAATGACTTGGTATTGGCTTTCCAAGGATTCTTTGGACCATTGAAGGTAATTGACGAGATGATCCTTGCTAGTAAAGAATTTTCTCAAATAAATTTCCATTGTAAGTATAGTTCTAAACCAGCAAAGAATCCTTTCATACAAAAGTTTTGGTTGTCACTTAAGCAAACCCAATAAAATTGATAACCGAAGTATTGAAACCTTGGGTCGTCTCTCAAGGAATTGCAGGGAAGTGTGTTTATTATTGGTTATGGAAAAAGGTATATTTTTGGGGTTTTTTTTTTTTGAAATAAGGAACAAGTGATTTAAATGGCAAGAAAAATAAATTAATAATTATAAAGACTCTTGGCAAGGTATGAGAACTGGAAATCCCATCCTAGTTATCCTTATCAGGTGTGATAAGAATTGTTGTTGCTCCCACTTAGTTAACCCTTACTAAATAAAGGAGTGTCAAGTGGACAAATTAACTTGATTCCTCAAGTCCTAATCAACTCCTGTGGAAAGACTAGCTTTAGAGGGATCCAAATCAATCAGCAATTCCCAATTCTCAATCAACTGCTGAGTTTGACAACTCAAGTGTTACCAATTACTTAATCAAAGCCAAAAGGAGAAAAATCTAAATTAAATTGAAAGCATCATAAATAGAATAAAACAATCATAAATCTGAAATACCTCAAATTATATTAAATAGAATATTCAAATCTAACATGAAGAGTTCATAAGCCAATTTGGCAACATAAGTAATTAACAGGTAAAAGCATTAGAATAATTAAAAAAAGAAGAGAACATAAATTAAAGTTGGGAACATTGAACCTGGAATGGAGTAATAACCATAAAGTAAAAGAAATCCTAATTCTAAAACCTAAGAGAGAGGAGAGAGCCTCTCTCTCTCTAAAACTACATCTAAAACCTAAAATTGTGTATTATGAATGTTGTATGAATTGTGTCTCTTGATTCCCCCATTCTCTGGCTTCTATTCTATGTTTCTGGGCATGGATTTGGGTCGAAAAAGGGCCCAGAAATCGCTGGGGGCGACTTCTGCAATTTTCTGCACGTGGCGTCTGTCACGCGTGTGCGTCATTTGGAGTTTTTCCTTGTCACACGTACGCTTCACTCACGCGTACGCGTCACTTGCGTTTTGCGCTAGGCACGCGTCCGCGTCGTCCATGCGTGCGCGTCGCTGCCATTTTCTTCAAAACTCCATTTTGTGTGTTCCTTCCATTTTTGTGTGTTTTCTTTCTGTCCTCTAAGCCATTCCTGCCCTATAAATCCTGAAATTACTTAACACACAGATCACGGCATCAAATGGTAATAAAGGATAATTAAAATAAATATTTTTAAGGAATAGGAAACATGTTTTCACATATATCATAGAATAAGGAAGGAATTGTAAAACCATGCAAATCTAATGAATAAGTGGGTGACGAATTGATAAAAACACTCAATTGAGAACAAGATATATCATAAAATAGTGGTTTATCAGTAATCCTCACCTGCTAGTTCAAGAGATGAAGGTTGAGAGTGATTTTGTAGACATGGATGTGTTGTGGTAAAATTGTTTTGAGGGGTATGGAGTGAATTTTGTGAATTGTGGAATGAATTTTGTGGTTGGTGAGATGATTTGTATGGATCTTGGAGGAAACTGTGTGCTGAGGCATAATCAAGTGATGAAGAATTTTCAAATGAAGAACTGGGAGGTGAGGTTGGACAAGTTTGCATAAATGAATTAAAGCTTGTTCAAGTGATGATGGCTCTTGATTAATGGAGTATGACACATTGAGTGCTCTTTGATTTTGATCCTCCCAATCACAACTTGAAGAATTGTGGAAGTCATCATAGTATGGATCATCTTGTGGTATTGGGGGACAATCTTGCATGAATTTATTGAAAGTGCACTCCAGTGAAGATGTCTCTTGATGAACAAAGTATGGATCACTAAGATCTTTTTTATTTTGACTCTCCCAGCCAAAATATGAGTAGTTGTTAGACTCATCAAAATCTGGATCATATTGTGTCTCTGGGAGGTGTCCCATTTCAACTGATTGTTCATACTCTTGTTGACATGTCTAGACATCATGAGGGTAATGACACAAATAACGTTCTGGATCATATCTTATGTGAATTGCTTCATCATCTATCATTTCTTGGTGATATTCCCATCCATCATAATGATTTGAATCATTTTGTGGTGGTGAAAAATATCCCATATGATTCTCTTGCTCATCTTGTGGTTCTGAAACATATCTCCATGGATTAGAGTGCTCAGGATCTGTAATTTGTTGGTGATATTCCCAGCTATCATTAGAAATTGGTGATGGTGGGTAATATCCCATAAAATTTCTTTGATCATAAGATGAGTTGAACTCCATTTGAATTTCGTAAAACACAACACCAATGAAAATTGAAATTCATGTCACAGAGAAGAATTTCTTAGTAAGGCAATAACTCAAATACATTGGTGTCAATTTAAAACAGAAAACAAAAACAAAGAAAATGCTTAATCTAGACTTCTCACCCACTTAATCATTGTTGATCTAAATCAATCCCCGACAACGGTGCCAAAAACTTGATGGGTGGAAATTAGAATTCCACACAAAATTCACCGGCAAGTGTACCGGGTCGCATCAAGTAGTAATAACTCACAAGAGTGAGGTCGATCCCACAGGGATTGATGGATCAAGAAACTTTAGTGAGGTAATTAGTTTAGTCAAGCTAACATTGGTGAATTAAGTGAAATGTAACCAACAGAATGTAAATGACAAGAAATTTAAAGTTGCAGAAAGTAAATGAGCAGAAACATAAAGAGCAAGGAATGTAAATTGCCAAAATCTTAAATGACAAGAAAGGTAAATTGCATGAAATGTAAAGGGGGCTGGGTGCTGAAGATTAAAGAAAGCAGTAAATTAGAACTTAGAACAATTGCAGATGATGTAAATTTGCAGGAAATATAAATCAAGCTCACAGCAAACTCAAATGTAAAATGCGGAGGAATAAGAAGATTTAAATTGCATGAAAGTAAATTGGAAGCAATGGGAACAGAAAATTTAAACTCAAGCTCAATGCAAACTGAATTGAAAAATTGCAGAAGAGGAAATTACAGCAGAGAGATGTAAGAAATTGAAATTTTGCATAAACTGAATTCAAGATTGAAAAATAGAAAGTGCAGAAAAATTAAAAGTGTTTCAAAGAGGACTTTCTATTCTACCCTACTCCTATTGCTCTCTAGCAGAGCCATCCTTCTTTGAAAATAAAACAGATGCCTTTATATAGGCTTCACAAAATAAAAATAAAATTGAAATTGAAATTAAATTACAATTAAATGAAATTCCTAATCTAACTGATCCTTGTGCCATTGAGTGATGTCAATTGGGCTTTGCTTACTTTGGATTTGAATGAAAGTGGATCCGGATGCATTTGGTGACTTGGGTCAGGAGTTGCTTGGTGACACTCCCAGTGTGTGTTGGAACCTTCCAGTGGAGCACTCCGTTTGGTTGAATGAGCATCACGTTCATTCTTGGTTGGTGAACCTTGGTTGCAATTAGTCCTTGCCCATGGCGTTCACTAAGTGAGCGTTCTGCTCACTCTTTGAGCGCTACATTCCTTTGCTTCCCTGGGCCAGCTTTGAACCCAGCTATCCTTGGCCAAGAGAGCACGAAAAAGGTAGCAAAAGGGAGCGCTATGCTTGAATTTTTTAGTGCTACTCCTCCTTGTGTGCCTCATCCATGTCATGGCATGCACCTAGCTTTTTTCTTGGTTCTAAGGCACGAGAATGCTCACACTTGTGAGCGTAGCGCTCACTTCTTTGAGCGCTATCCTTTGATGTGTCCACTTTTCTTGATTGAGCGCTCCCCCTTCGAGCCTTGTTGCTGGCCTTTGCTCCCTTGGTTGAGTGTTTTTCTTGGGCCTTAAAGATGCCTATTACTTGTACTCCAATTTCATTCCAAATATAGATTGCTATATATCGTTGGAAAGCTCTGAATGTCAGCTTTTCAACACAACTGGAAGCGCATCAATTGGACATCTGTAGCTCAAGTTATGGCCCTTTGAAGGAGGCATGGTCATGCTGTCACAAGGCTTAAAGAAAAGCCCGAAAAAGTGAACAAAATTTAACGTAGCGCTCTCTTTAAGGAGCGCTAGCCTTTGTTTCTTTTATTCATTGGCTTTCTTATTAATGTATTACATGCATGCTTTTATTAATGCATTAACATAAAGCTTGATTTGCCAATTGCATTAGAAATGTATGGCTTTAATTAATAATGCTAATGCTTTAACGTTAAAGCATTCATTCATTTAACGGCTTCATTCATTAGCGTTAGTAATTAATTGTTCCATGCATGCATGTTTTCATTATATTATTACATTTTATTAGTAACGCCAATTACTTAACATAGCATTCATTTATTTCATTCATTTGACATTATTAATTAAATGTTTCATGCATGCATTCATTTCATTCATTCGGTCACTTAATAATTAAATGCATGCATGCATAAGTATTAATGCGTGATAGTTCATGATTCTAATGCCAAGGCTCCATGGTCATGGGCCACGCTTTAAAAAGCGTGGCCTAAGGTTCCAAAGCGTGTTCAATCTTCAAAGCGTGCCTAAAATTTCTCTTTTCTTCTTTTTAGCTTATTTTGTGCTTTTTTTTTTTGCTTCTTTTTCTTCTTATTTTCTACAAAGTTTATAAAATCAAAAGATCAAAGAAATATACCATTTAAGCACAAAAAAATGCAATATTTAAGCACTAATCATCAATTTCTTGTATGAAAAAGCATAGAAAAACATGACATGATGACATGTCATCAGGTTGCCTCCCAACAAGCGCTCTTTTAGTGTCATTAGCTTAACATGTTGTTCTTCACTTTCTTCTTCTTCTTCTAGTTTGTTAAGAGGAATGACCTCAAGGGGGGAGAAGATTCAGCTATTGTCCTCAGCAAGCTTCCTTTTGTTAATGGCTTGATTAAGCTTGCTTGCTGGATCAGGAGTAGGATTGGTGCTCTTGTTAGTTGCCTTCATTTCTTGGATATCAATACTTGGTGGTTGTGTGATGGTTGGAGTGTTTTCTTCATCAAGAGCCTTTTGAATTTGTGGTTCAATAAGCCCTTCCTCTATGCATTTCTCTGCTTCAAATGAATGTGACTCTTCTTGATTGTCTTTCTCAATTTCTTCTTCATGATTTTCCATTAAGTTCTTTGGGAGGGAATCTTCATGTTCTATTGTCACTTCAATTAGCCTTTGTGAATATAAAATCCTTGGCTCATGTTTCTCATCCTTCATTGTAATTTCACTTGACACAGGGACCTTTTGTTCTTGTTTTTCCACTTTCTCACCCATAAATTGGTCTTCATCCTCACTGTTTGATAGTTCTGAGTTTCTCCTTCTTTGCTCTAAATGCTCATCCATCATCTTGAAGAGGATTTCTTTCCATGATTGTTTGTGTCTTTCTAAGAGTTTTCCTTGTCTTTCAATGACTTGGCATCAGTTTTTTAAGGATTCTTTGGATCATTGAAGGTAATCCTCAACTGCTAGCTCAAGAGATGAAGGTTGAGAGTGATTTTGTGGACATGGATGTGTTGTGGTGAAGTTTTTTTGAGGGGGTATGGAGTGAATTTTGTGAATTATAGAATGAATTTTGTGGTTAGTGAGATGAGTTGTATGGATCTTGGAGGAAACTGTGTGTTGAGGCATAATCAAGTGATAGAGAATTTTCAAATGAGGAACTGGGAGGTGAGGTTGGACAAGTTTGCATAAATGAGTTGATGGCTTGCTCAAGTGATGATGGCTCTTGATAAGTGAAGTATGAGCTGTCAAATGCTTTCTAGTTTTGATTCTCCCATCCACAATGTGAATCATTGTAGAATTCATCATAGTATGGATTATTTTTATGGCATTGGTGGACAATTTTTCATGAATTTATTGAGAGCATAATCAAGAGATGATGTTTCTTGATGAACAAAGTATGGATCATCAAGATCCCTTTGATTTTGCCCCTCCCATTCACAATGTGAGTGGTTGTTATAGCAGTACGAGTCATCTTGTGGCTCTGGGAGGTGTTCATGGTCTTTCATTCCTTCAGCCACCATTAGAATAATGACTTGAATTATTTTGTGGTGGTGGGAAGTATCCCATAAGATTCTCTTGCTCATCTTGTGGTTCTGAAGCATATCTCCAAGGATTGGAGTGCTCAGAATCTGTAATTTGTTGATGATATTCCCAGCCATCATTAGAAATTGGTGATGGTGGGTAATATCCCATAAAATTTGTTTGATCATAAGATGAGTTGAACTCCATTTGAATTTTGTAAAACACAACACCAATGAAAATTGAAATTCATATCTCAGAGAAGAATTTCTTAGTGAGGCAATAACTCAAACACCTTGGTGTCAATTTAAAACAGAGAACAAAAACAAAGAAAATGCTTAATCTAGACTTCTCACCCACTTAATTATTGTCGATCTATATCAATCCCCGGTAACGGCGCCAAAAACATGATGGGTTGAAAAATTAGATTCCCACACAAAACTCACGGGCAAGTGTACCGGGTCGCATCAAGTAGTAATAACTCACAAGAGTGAGGTCGATCCCACAAGGATTGATGGATTGAGCAATTTTAGTTAGGTGATGAATTTATTTAAGCGAATATTTGATGAATTGAGTGATTTTGATTGACAGAAGTGATGAGCGGATAATTTATACGCTTTTTGGCATTGTTTTTACATAGTTTTTAGTATAATTTAATATTTTTCAGTATATTTTTTTATTTTTTAAATAAAAATCACATTTCTGGACTTTACTATGAGTTTGTGTATTTTCCTGTGATTTCAAGTATTTTCTGGCTGAAATTGAGGGACTTGAGCAAAAATCAGATTCAGAGGTTGAAGAAGGACTGCAGATGCTGTTGGATTCTGACCTCCCTGAACGCAAAGTGGATTTTCTGGAGCTACAGAACTCCAAATGACGCGCTCTTAATTGTGTTGGAAAGTAGACATCCAGGGCTTTCCAGAAATATATAATAGTCCATACTTTGCCTGAGTTTAGATGACGCAAACTAGCGTTCAACGCCAGCTCCCTGCCCTATTCTGGAGTCAAACGCCAGAAACAGGTTATAAACTGGCGTTTAACTCTAAGAAAGATCTCTCCACGTGAAAGCTTCAATGCTCAGCCCAAGCACACACCAAGTGGGCCCTGGAAGTGGATTTCTGCATCATTTACTTATCTCTGTAACCCTAGTAACTAGTTTAGCATAAATAGGACTTTTTACTATTGTATTTACATCTTTTGGGATCTTTGGACATTTAGTTCTAAGATCATGGAGTCTGGCCTCTCGGCCATGCCTAGACCTTGTTCTTATGTATTTTCAATGGTAGAGTTTCTACACACCATAGATTAAGGCTTGGAGCTCTACTGTTCCTCGAGTATTAATGCAAAGTACTATTGTTTTTCTATTCAATTTAAGCTTATTCCTATTCTAAGATATTCATTCGCACACAAGAACATGATGAATGTGATGATTATGTGACGCTCATCACCATTCTCACTTATGAATACGTGCCTGACAACCACTTCCATTTTACATGAAGATGAGATAGAATGAGTATCTCTTAGATATCTAATACAGGGGACCGAGTCCGAGATATTAGAGTTTTCATGGTATAAGTTAGAACCCATGGACGGCCATTCCTGAGATCCGGAAAGTCTAAACCTTGTCTGTGGTATTCCGAGTAGGATTCGGGAAGGGATGGTTGTGACGAGCTTCAAACTCGCGAGTGCTGGACGTAGTGACAGACGCAAAAGGATAGTAAATCCTATTCCGGTATGATCGAGAACCGACAGATGATTAGCCATGCAGTAACAGTGCATTGGACTATTTTCACAGAGAGGACGGGATGTAGCCATTGACAACGGTGATGCCCAACATACAGCTTGCCATGGAAAGGAGTAGGAATGATTAGATGAAGACAGTAGGAAAGCAGAGGTTCAGGAGGAACGAAAGCATCTCTATACGCTTATCTGAAATTCTCACCAATGAATTACATAAGTATCTCTATCCTAGTTTATCTTTTAATTATGTTAATTATCAATTCTCTATAACCATTTGAATCCGCCTGACTGAGATTTACAAGGTGACCATAGCTTGCTTCAAGCCGACAATCTCCGTGGGATCGACCCTTACTCACGTAAGGTTTATTACTTGGACGACCCAGTGCACTTGCTGGTTAGTTGTGCGAAGTTGTGACAAAGTGTGATTCACGTTTGAGAGCACCAATTCTTTGGCGCCATTGTTGATGATCACAATTTCGTGCACCAAGTTTTTGGCGCTGTTGCCGGGGATAGAACGAACAACAATTTCACATTTGTTTCCGGCAACAACAATGCCAAGTTTGGTCCGGCAACAACACCAAGTTTTTGGCGCCGTTGCCGAGGATTGTTCGAGTTTGGACAACTGATTGTTCGAGTTTGGACAACTGATGGTTCATCTTGGATATATTCTATGATGGTCTGTCTGAGCTATCAAAGATGTCACTGGACCATTCTACAGGTGCATCCATTCACCTAAAGAAAATGCCTGCAGAAGCTCAGGAACTCATTGACATGGTTGCAAATAACCAGTTCATGTACACCTTTGAAAGGAATCCTGTGAGTAAGGGACGCCTCAGAGAAGGGAGTTCTTGAAATTGATACTCTGAATGCCATATTGGCTCAGAACAAAATATTGACTCAGCAAGTCAATATAATTTCCCAGAGTATAAATGGAATGCAAGCTGCATCCAACAGTACTCAAGAGGCATCTTCTATAGAAGAAGCTTATGATCCTGAGAACCCTACAATAGCAGAGGTGAATTACATGGGTGAACCTTATGGAAACACCTATAATCCCTCATGGAGAAATCATCCAAATTTCTCATGGAAGGATCAACAAAAGCCTCAACAAGGCTTTAATAATGGTGGAAGAAACAGGTTTAGCAATAACAAGCCTTTTCCATCATCCACTCAACAACAGACAGAGAATTCTGAGCAGAATCCATCTAGCTTAGCAAATATAGTCTCTGATCTATCTAAGACCACTTTAAGTTTCATGAATGAAACAAGGTCCTCCATTAGAAATTTGGAGAAACAAGTGGGCTAGCTAAGTAAAAGAGTCACTGAACCTCCTCCTAGTACTCTCCCAAGCAATACAGAAGAGAATCCAAAAAGAGAGTGCAAGGCCATTGATTTGACCATCATGGCCGAACCCAGAGAGGAGGAGGAGGATGTGAATCCAAGTGAGGAAGACCTCCTGGGACGTTCAGTGACCAATAAGGAGTATCCCTTTGAGGAACCAAAGGAATCTGAGGTTCATCTAGAGACCATAGAGATTCCATTGAACCTCCTGAGTATTCTTCTTCTGAAGAGAATGAAGACGTCACTGAAGAGTAAGTTGCTAAGTACCTTGGTGCAATCATGAAGCTGAATGCCAAATTATTTGGTAATGAGACTTGGGAAGATGAACCTCCCTTGCTCACCAATGAACTAAATGCATTGGATAGGCAGAAATTACCTCAAAAGAAACAAGATCCTGGTAAATTCCTAATTCCCTATAACATAGGCACCATGACCTTTGAGAAGGCTCTGTGTGACCTGGGGTCAGAAATAAACTTAATACCACTCTCTATAATGGAGAAACTTGGGATCTTTGAGGTTCAAGCTTCCAGAATCTCATTAGAGATGGCAGACAACTCAAGAAAACAGGCTTATGAATTAGTAGAGGACGTATTAGTAAAGGTTGAAGGCCTTTACATCCCTGCTAATTTCATAATCCTAGACACTGGGAAGGATGAGGATGAATCCATCATCCTTGGAAGACCCTTCCTAGCCACAGCAAGAGCTGTGATTGATGTGGACAGAGGAGAATTGATCCTTCAACTGAATGAGGACAACCTTATGTTTAAAACTCAAGGATCTCCTTCTATAACCATGGAGAGGAAGCATGAAAAGCTTCTCTCACTGCAAAGTCAACCAAAGCCCCCACAATCAAACTTTAAGTTTGGTGTTGGGAGGCCACAACCAAACTCTAAGTTTGGTGTTGAACCCCCACATTCAAACTCTAAGTTTGGTGTTGGGAGGTTCCAACAATGCTCTGAACATCTGTGAGGCTCCATGAGAGCTCACTGTCAAGCTATTGACATTAAAGAAGCGCTTGTTGGGAGGCAACCCAATGTTATTTAACTATATATATTTTATTTCTATTGTTATTTTATGTTTCTTTAGGTTGATGATCATGTGAAGTCACAAAAACTACTGAAAAATCAAAAACAGAATGAAAAACAGCTTTAAAAATAGCTCACTCTGGAGGAAGAACTTACTGGCGTTTAAACACCAGTAAGAAGCATCAAACGGGCGTTTAACGCCAGAAACAAGCACGAAGCTGGCGTTTAACACCAGAAGCAAGCATCTACCTGGTGTTAAACGCCAGAAGGCTACATTTGGGTGTTTAACGCCAAAAACAGGCAGCAGTCTGGCGTTAAATGCCAGGATTGCACAGCAAGGGCGTTTTACACACCTAATTGGAGCAGGGATGCTAAATCCTTGACCCTTCAGGATCTGTGGACCCCACAGGATCCCCACCTACCCTAATTCTCTCCTCTTCACACCTTTCCATAACACTCTTCCACAAATACCCTTCACCAATTACCTCATTCTCTCTTCCCCATCACCTCTTCACCACTCTCCCCTCCCAAACCCACCCACACATGGCCGAACCACTCACCTCCCTCCATCTTCTCCATTTTCTTCTTCTTCTACTACCTTCTTCCTTCTTTTGCTCGAGGACGAGCAAACCTTTTAAGTTTGGTGTGGTAAAAGCATTGCTTTTTATTTTTCCATAACCATTTATGGTACCTAAGGCCAGAGACACCTCTAGAAAGAGAAAAGGGAAGGCAAATGCTTCCACCTCTGAGTCATGGGAGATGGAGAGATTCATCTCAAGGGTCCATAGCTCAGTAAGTAGAGCATTTGACTGCACAACAAGAGAGCCCACTCATGGACCTCAACAAGAGCATAAGAAAATTCCTCATCATGAAATCCCTGAGATACCTCAAGGGATGCACTTTCCTCCACAAAACTATTGGGAGCAAATCAACACCTCCCTAGGAGAATTAAGTTCCAACATGAGACAACTAAGGATGGAACACCAAGGGCACTCCATCATTCTCCATGATATTAGAGAAGATCAAAGAACTATGAGGGAGGAGCAACAAAGACAAAGAAGAGACATAGAGGAGCTCAAGAGCACCATTGGTTCTTCTAGAAGAGGAAGACACCACCCTCACTAAGGTGGACCCGTTCCTTAATCTCTTTGTCTATTTATTTTTCTCTGTTTTTCGTTTCCTATGCTTTATGTTTATGTCTTATTACATGATCATTAGTGTTTAAGTGTCTATGCCTTAAAGTTATGAATGTTCTATGAATCCATCACCTCTCTTAAATGAAAAAATGTTCTAAAAACAAAAGAACAAGTAGTACATGCTTTCGAATTCATCCTTGAAACTAGTTTAATTATTTTGATGTGGTGACAATACCTTTTGTTTTCTAAATGAATGCTTGAACAGTGCATATGTCTTTTGATATTGTGGTTTATGAATGTTAAATATGTTGGCTCTTGAAGAATAAGGAAAAAAGAGAAATGTTATTTGATGATCTGAAAAATCATAAAAATGATTCTTAAAGCATGAAAAAGCAGTGAATACAAAAGCTTGCAGAAAAAAAAAGAGAAAAGAAAAATGGTTCTGAGTATCAGTGGATAGGAGGGCCTAAAGGAATAAAATCCTTGCCTAAGCGGCTAAACCAAGCTGTCCCTAACCATGTGCTTGTGGCGTGAAGGTGTCAAGTGAAAACATGAGACTGAGCGGTTAAAGTCAAGGTCCAAAGCAAAAAACAGAGTGTGCTTAAGAACCTTGGACTTTAGCAAAGCTGAGTCACAATCTGAAAAGGTTCACCCAGTTATGTGTCTGTGGCATTTATGTATCCAGTGGTAATACTGGAAAACAAAGTGCTTAGGGCCACGGCCAAGACTCATAAAGTAGCTGTGTTCAAGAATCAACATACTGAACTAGGAGAATCAATAATACTATCTTAATTCTAAGTTCTTATAGATGCCAATCATTCTGAACTTCAAGGGATAAAGTGAGATGCCAAAACTATTTAAGAGGCAAAAAGCTAATAGTCCCGTTCATCTGATTGGAGCTAAGTTTCATTGATATTTTGGAATTTATAGTATATTCTCTTCTTTTTATCCTATTTGATTTTCATTTGCTTAGGGACAAGCAACAATTTAAGTTTGGTGTTGTGATGAGCGGATAATTTATACGCTTTTTGGCATTGTTTTTACATAGTTTTTAGTATAATTTAATTAGTTTTCAATATATTTTTATTAGTTTTAAATAAAAATCACATTTCTGGACTTTACTATGAGTTTGTGTGTTTTTCTGTGATTTCAGGTATTTTCTGGCTGAAATTGAGGGACTTGAGCAAAAATCAGATTCAGAGGTTGAAGAAGGACTGCAGATGCTGTTGGATTCTGACCTCCCTGCACTCAAAGTGAATTTTCTTGAGCTACAGAACTCCAAATGATGCCCTTTTAATTGCGTTGGAAAGTAGACATCCAGGGCTTTCCAGCAATATATAATAGTTTATACTTTTCCCGAGTTTAGATGACGCAAAGTGGCGTTCAACGCCAGCTCCCTGCCCTATTCTGGAGTTAAACGCCAGAAACAGGTTGCAAAGTAGAGTTAAACGCCAGAAACAGGTTATAAACTGGCGTTTAACTCCAAGAAAGATATCTCCACGTGAAAGCTTCAATGCTCAGCTCAAGCACACACCAAGTAGGCCCCGGAAGTGGATTTCTGCATCATTTACTTATCTCTGTAACCCTAGTAACTAGTTTAGCATAAATATGACTTTTTACTATTGTATTTACATCTTTTGGGATCTTTGAACGTTTAGTTCTGAGATCATGGAGGCTGGCCTCTCGGCCATGCCTAGACCTTTTTCTTATGTATTTTCAACGGTAGAGTTTCTACACAGTATAGATTAAGGTGTGGCTCTGCTGTTCCTCGAGTATTAATGCAAAGTACTATTGTTTTTCTATTCAATTCAAGCTTATTCCTATTCTAAGATATTCATTCGTACACAAGAACATGATGAATGTGAAGATTATGTGACGCTCATCACCATTCTCACTTATGAACACGTGCTTGACAACCAATTCCATTCTACATGAAGATCAAATAGAATGAGTATCTCTTAGATATCTAATACATGGGACCGAGTCCGAGATATTAGAGTCTTCGTGGTATAAGTTAGAATCCATGGACGGCCATTCCTGAGATCCGGAAAGTCTAAACCTTGTCTGTGGTATTCCGAGTAGGATCCGGGAAGGGATGGCTGTGACGAGCTTCAAACTCGCGAGTGCTGGGCGTAGTGACAGACGCAAAAGGATAGTAAATCCTATTCCAGTATGATCGAGAACCGACAGATGATTAGCCATGCAGTGACAGCGCATTGGACCATTTTCACAGAGAGGACGGGATGTAGCCATTGACAACGGTAATGCCCAACATACAGCTTGCCATGGAAAGGAGTAGGAATGATTGGATGAAGACAGCAGGAAAGCAGAGGTTCAGGAGGAATGAAAGCATCTCTATACGCTTATCTGAAATTCTCACCAATGAATTACATAAGTATCTCTATCCTAGTTTATCTTTTAATTATGTTAATTATCAATTCTCTATAACCATTTGAATCTGCCTGACTGAGATTTACAAGGTGACCATAGCTTGCTTCAAGCCGACAATCTCCGTGGGATCGACCCTTACTCACGTAAGGTTTATTACTTGGACGACCCAGTGCACTTGCTGGTTAGTTGTGCGAAGTTGTGACAAAGTGTGATTCATGTTTAAGAGCACCAAGTCTTTGGCACCATTGTTGATGATCACAATTTCATGTACCAAGAAGCTAAATTGCAAGTAAATAAAGGTGCAGAAGGTAAATTGAGCAGAAGAATAAAGTGCAGAAGAGATAAATTGCAAGTAACTTAAAGAACAAGAAAGTAAAAGAGCTGAAACTTAAATTGCAAGAAAAGTAAATTGCAGAAACTTAAAGTGCAAGAAAGGTAAATTGCTGAATCTAAATTGCTAAGAAATTTAAATTTCTTTAAGAGTAAAGGGATTTGGGTGCTAGGATTTGGAATTGAACAAGAAATTGCAAACTAAAGTAAATCAGAAAGCTCTGAGATGCAAGAATTCAAATCTGGATCTTAGCAGCAAGAACAGAAATGGAAAATTTGCTTCAAGAAACAAAACAGCAAGAAAACTTGATTCAATTATGAAATCCTAAAGAGAAATTGAAGATCGGAGAAGAGCAATGAGATTTGAAATCAGATCTAAATCTGACTTACTCTCTTGATCCAACAGAAAAAAATTGTAGAGGAAAATGAAATTTAAAGCAGTAAAAGAAACTTAGATCCAATTCTCCAATTCCTAAAACTAGATGGAAGAAAAGCAAAGATGATTCTCAGATCCAGATTCAATGGAATTCTTCAATTTCAATTCAAAAACCCAAAACAGAAATTAAAAGTTGAAGAAGGAAGAAAATAAAAACAGAAAACTAAACTCAGATCCAATTCTTAGAACAATTGAGAAGAGAGGTGAAAGATGATTCTCAGATTTAGAATCAATGGAGATCTTCAATCTCAATTCAAATTCCAAGAATAGACAGTAGAAGTTGCAGAAGAAAAGAAAATGAAAACAGAAAGAAAACTAAATCCAATTCCCAATTCCCAAATGAAAATTTTAAAAGTGAAAACTAAAAATGAGCTAAAGGTTCTTTACAAATCAAACTTAATCCTATTTATACACTTTCTATTTTGGTCTTCAAAGCTTGGAGTGGGCCTTTTGGTTTTTGGATTTGAAGAAAGATGGGTCTGGTTGGCTTTGGTTCAAGTTGGTTTGGTATATGGAAACCTTCCAGGGGAGCACTCCGTTTGGTATAGTGAGCGTTTCGTTCACTCTTGGTTGGTGAACCTTGGTTGCAATTGGTCCTTGCCCATAGCATTCACTAAGTGAACGTTCTGCTCACTCTTTGAGCGCTACATTCTTTTGCTTCCCTGGGTGAGCTTTGGTTTCCTTGGCTAGCTCTTCATGAAAGGCACGAAAAAGTGAAAGAAAGGGAGTGCTATGCTTGAATTTTTGAGCGCTCCTTCCTTGGCCTTTGCTTGGTGCGTCTTGGTGTGCATGTCTTGCTTAGCTTGCAGGCACAAAAAAATTTGGAAAAAGGGAGTGCTACTCCCCCTTGTCTTGATGCGCCCAGCCTTGCTTGGTTCTCCTCTTCGAGCGCTACATTGCACCTTTGAAGCGCTCCTTTTGTTGCTTGGCCTTGTGTGCCTTGCTTCCTTGCCAAGAGGGCACGAAAAAGGTAGCAAAAGGAAGCGCTACGTTTCTTTGTTTGAGAGCTGGTCCTTGTAAGCCTAGGTTGAGCGCCACGCTTTATTTTCATGGGCCACGCTTTTTAAAGCGTGGCCTAAGGTCCAAAGCGTGCTTAAACTTCAAAAGTGTGCCAAAATTTCCTCTTTCCACCATTTCTTCACCTACAAGCAACCAAACAACTAATCAAAGTCCCATCAAAATCACTAAATCTTTACATCATTTATAAAATCAATTAATTCTAGCATAAAACCTATGATTTTGTATAAAATAGATTATGTTTGATTTGTTCAACAAAGGCATGAAAATCCACTCCAATTACTTACTTATGGTGCAAGAAAGTGCATAAAACCTAATGAAACTAATGAAAAATACTTGTAAAACTAGCATAAGATGACTTGTCATCACTATGACTATGTGAGATTTCGGTGCTGTAAGGAATGGACCGATCTCTTCGTCAGGATGGCTTAACGAAAATACACTGCTTGAAGATGGATTCTGCACGTGGCTGAAATTTTGAGGGCAAAATTTTCTTTTAGGAGGGTAGAATGTAACAACCCCGTTTTTCAAGTACGCGAGATCTTTTCCGAAGGCACGAATTTCTCCGAAAGATCAGTAAAGGGAACACCTCTACTGTATCATCAAGCATCTCAATCCTCATTGTCATTATGTCATCCTTAAGCTAGAACTTCTTCTGAGGCAAGCTCGATAATGGAATCACGAAGAACCTAGTTTTTGAACCGTATTGGTTAGGAATTTTGATTCTAGTTTACGTAAATAGTCTCTGTTTGACAAATCGGACACAATTTGTGAGAGAAGAGAGATAATAGTATAATATTATCATTATATTAGTATTAGAAGATGCTTGAATGATATTATAAGGTTACCTGGTCTGTTTTAGTTAAAAACAGGAAATCGGTATAACCGGATTTATAGTTTTCTGGTACAGCTTAGCACCAGCACTCTCTGATGACTTTAGCAATGCTAAGGCCTCATCATATGTGTTCTATTCTCATATTAAATATGTTACTAGTGTCATTTATGCTAGTAGCTCATAAAAGAATTTTTAGAGATGTTTTTACGAGTGTTCTGATACATCTAGTTTTGGTAGTTATACACCTGAGATATTTTAATATTATTTTAATCCACCTCCAAGCCAACCAATCACAACTCACCCTACACCCCCAAGACCTCCAAGACTGCCTCATTTCTTCATTTTGGCGAAAATGACAAGATAGAAAAGGGAGAAACCTTCATGACACTTAAATCTTCAAAGCTTGATTTCTTCTGAACAAAAACTCAAATAAAAAATCTGATTACACCAAAATGATCCTCTCTTCTTCCTCTACATAACCATGTAACTTATCAAGTCTGGAAATAAGGTTAGATGGCTGTCCCTTTCCCCATTGAATTTGGTTTTAAATGAAGCATGCTTAAAACATGTGTTTTCTTGAAATTCTTCCTTAGATCTCTTGCTTAGCTTGACTTGTGAGCCAAGACTCTTTAATTCCCAGCACGTATAAGGTGAGAAATCCCTTTCTAACATGTTGTTTAAGGTTTGGTTAGTTGAGGTTTTATGAATTCAAAGTTGTTCTTGATGTGTTTTAGGAGGAAAAAGCGCTTTAAGAACATTTCAAAGAGTAACCGGATTTGGAGCAGCAAATCGAGGTAGGATTTGGTAAAATTAATCTTGATTAATTGTGTTTCAGTTGTGTGATTATGATATGGTTTCATTATGCTTGAAATTGATTGGTTATATGAGTGATTCTTGTTGAAATTTTGGTGAAATTTTGATGAAATTTGATGATATTCAAGCTATGAATGCATGTTCTTGTGGCTGCTGGAAGTTTGAACCCTAGGACTCAAATTGGGGTTGAATTTGTGTTGAAATCCAGAAGGAAATAAGGGGCTTTTGGTGGCTGTAATTTAATTTTTAATTATGGTAAAAATCGGTTGCTGAAATGATTGAAAAACAAGTAAAAACAGAGAAAGAATCTGAAAAATTTACGAAGAACGCGAAGAACACTTTGAGTGTGATAAAGAACATTGAAGAACACCTTTTAGATCTTGAAAAGGGCAAGGTTATAATTATTTTGGTGTTTGAGGGGTTATTTTGTAATTTCCAAAACTTAGGGTGGTTAAAGTAGAAATATTAAACATTACGGGTGGTAAAAAGTGAATTTTAAAGTTAAAAGTAAAAGGTAAGTTAATTTTCAAAAATTTAATAATAAAATATTAAATCATAATATTTAATTAAAAATAATATTTTAATAAAAATAATAAAATAATGCAGAAAAGGCAGCTTTTCGTAAAAGCTTTAGAAAGACAACTTTAAGCCCAGAATCTCATAGTTACCTTCATAAAATACTTAAGGAGTGGTAATAACATATTTGTGAGGCAAAGATAAAGGAAATATAAAAATTTAAAGAAGAAATGAAAATCAAAGAAAAAGTCTGTAAGGTTTTAATGACAGAAACAAACAGAGATTAGTAAACGAATTTGGGCAACATAGTTAGTTCCTGAGTTGCACCTAAGGTTAGGAAATATATGAAAATTTAAAATGATCAGTATAGACTTAATGAACCCATACTTGGGACATGCTAGCTATTCATACCGAAATTTACATTAGCTTTAAATACATACGTTAAACAGAGAATTCAGAGCAGAGTAGAGAGACACAGAGAACAGAGTAATCAAAGCAGAATAAAGAGACAAAGAGAAAAGAGTAATATAAAAAAGAGAATAGAGGGAATGAGTATAAAAATAAAGAATTAAGTCTTGTGGCATGATATTCTGTTGTATGTTCATCTGCTGCTTTTCCGTTGGCCCTAGAGGTCCTGTAGGCCCAAGTTCACCTATAGTAAGTTGTTATTCCTGTAGGCCAAAGTTCACCTACAGTGAATATCAATTGTGTAGAACAGGGTGTTACTTCTGTAGGCCAAAGTTCACCTACAGAGAGTTGTGACTCCTGTAAGCCAAAGTTCACTTACAGGGGCGCCATTTCTGTAAGCCGAAGTTCAGTTACAGGGGCGCCATTTCTGTAAGCCGAAGCTCACTTACAAGGGTGTTATTTCTGTAGGCAGAAGTTCACCCACAGAAAGTTATTGTGTTGTGTTTAGACTATTCCTGTAAGCCAAAGTTCACTTATGAAAGTGCTATTTCTGTACGCCAAAGTACACCTACAGGGAATAAGCCATATCTAAGACTAGTTCCTAAGTAATATCGGGCTGTAGGGTGTAAACCGACACGTGAGCTCATGGCCTGCATAGGATAGACATGCTTCATACTTGGTTGTGCATTTCCTCTGTTATGATTGTTGTATTAATGTATGCTTTCCCTGTTTGTATTCTATTCTCTGCGTCTGTGTTTTACTTTCTTGTATTCTTTTCCTCGCTTTAGTAGTTTAGAGGGACTAGGTGAGTATAGAGTCTAGGCTAGCCTAGGCACCGGCTTAGGGACTTTTTAAACAAGTCAGGTGATGACAAGTCATCCTAGCCTATTTTAGCTAGTCTTTTTCTTTAGTTTTCATTAGAATTATCAATCCCTGTGGGATCGACCTCACTCCCGTGAGTTTTTATTACTTGATACGACCCGGTACACTTGCCGGTTAGTTTTGGTGTTTTGTGAGAAATTCATTTTTCATCAAAATATCTCATCAAGTTTTTGGCGCCGTTGCCGGGGATTGATTAGATTGACAATGATTAAGTGAGGTGGTAATCTAGATCAAGCACTTTTTCTTTAATTTTGATTAACCCACTAACTGTTTGATTTTTTGCTTAAGCTAACTAAAACTTCATTCTAGCAATAGATTGAAGTGCTACTGGTTTGTGTGCTCTTATGTTCTGCTTGTATGTCAGGTACAAGAAGAGCCATACCCAATTTTCATGAACAAGACGAAAGAACTCTCAGGAGGCTAAGGAGAGCTGAAAGAGGGAAAAGCATTGTTGGAGAAGAGGAATCAGACGAAGAATTCCACGAGATGGAAGGAGATACATCTAATCCAGAAGGAGGAGTCAATAATCAACCACAACAGAGGAGAGTATTGGCTTCCTATACCTTTGCAAATGCTAGACATTGTGGAAGTAGCATTCTCACCCCTAATGTCAATGCAAATAACTTTGAACTGAAGCCACAACTCATCACATTGGTCCAGAACAATTGCTCATTTGGGGGAGGACCATTGGAGGATCCAAATCAACATCTATCTACCTTCCTAAGGATCTGTGACACTGTCAAATTCAATCGCGTGAATCCTGAAACTTACAAGCTTCTGTTGTTCCCGTTCTCATTGAGGGATAAGGCTGCACAATGGCTTGAAACTTTTCCCCAAGGAAGTATCACTAGTTGGGATGACTTGGTGACTAAATTTCTAGCCAAATTCTATCCACCCCAAAGAGTCATCAGGCTGAAAACTGAGGTGCAGACATTCACACAATTAGATGCTGAATCCTTGTATGAAGCATGGGAAAGGTACAAAGCCTTAATCAGAAAATGTCCTCCAGAGATGTTCAATGAATGGGACGTGCTGCAAAATTTCTATGAAGGCCTGACATTGAAATCTCAGGAGGCATTAGATCATTCTGCTGGAGGTTCACTACAACTAATGAAAACTGCTGAGGAAGCTCAGAATCTTGTGGATATGGTGGCCAACAACCAATATTTCTTTGCTCATCAAAGAAGCCGCCAACCATCACAAAGAAGAGGAGTAATGGAATTAGAAGGAGTGGATTCAATCCTAGCTCAAAACAAGATGATGCAGCAGCAAATTCAACAACAATTTGAGCAAATGGCCAAGAGAATTGATAGTCTCCAAGTTGCAGCAGTCAACACTAGCCAATCATCAACCATATGGGGACAGAGTGAAGAAACTCAAGAAGAACAACAACAAGAGCAAGTTCAGTATATGCACAACCAAGGACCAAATGAAGTGTGTGGGGATACATACAATCCATCCTGGAAGAACCACCCAAACCTCAGATGGGGAGATAACCATACCCAAAACCAACAACCATGGCAGAGAAACTCAAACCAAAACACTTTAAGAAACAACCAAAACCACAACCAGCAGCAAACCAACCAAAACCCCTACAGAAAACCTCAAAACAACTACCCCAACATCAACCAATACCAATCTAATAACCAACCCACCAACCAAAATGCCTACCATCCACCACCCACATCTCATAACCCACCTCAAATATCACCTGAAGCCCAAAGAATCACTCACTTGGAAGCCATGATAGACAAAATGTTGAAACACCAAGAAATGGTAGCCAAGAATCAGGAAGCCTCTATAAAGAGCCTAGAGAGACAGATGGGGCAAATCTCCAAGCAAGTATCTGTTGAGAGATCTTCAAACTCACTGCCCAGTGACACAATTCCAAATCCCAAGGAGGAATGCAAGGCAATACAATTAAGGAGTGGAAGAGCATTGACAAGCAACAATGACACTACAAGGAAGCAAGCAGAAAATATCAAAGAACCAACAGAGGATGAGAATCAAACAAAGGCAGATGAGGATAAAGAGCAAAATGTGATGCCAAACAAAGACACTGAGAAACTCGAAGAGAGGAACAACCAGCCACATAGCTCAAAGGAAGTAGCTCAGGGGCAGCAGCAAATGGAAAAAGCAGCACACCCCCACTGCCTTACCCTCAGAGGTTCAACAAAGAAATGAAAGACAAGCAGTTCCACAAATTCCTTGAGATTTTTAAGAAGCTGGAAATCAACATTCCCTTGGCTGAAGCACTTGAACAGATGCCTCTATATTCCAAGTTTCTGAAGGATCTCATCAACAAGAAAAGAAGCTGGGATGAGAAAGAAACCATAAGGATTACTGAGGAATGCAGGGCCTTGATTCAAAAGGGTCTTCCTCCCAAGCTTGAGGACCCAGGGAGCTTCTTGTTGCCTTGCACCATTGGGAAATTGACAATCACTAAAGCAATGTGTGATCTCGGAGCAAGTATTAACTTAATATCATCCTCCTTAATGAAAAAGCTGCATATAGAAGAGGTCAAACCAGTACAAATGTCTCTGGAGTTGGTAGACAAGTCAATGGTATACCCCAGGGGTGTAATTGAAAATCTCTTGGTCAAGGTGGATAGTTTTATATACCCTGCTGACTTTGTGGTTCTAGAATCAAACGATGATGATGGTGACTCTGTTATACTGGGAAGGCCATTCTTGGCCACTGCTAGAGCTATCATAGACGTAGAGGAAGGGGAATTAACTCTCAGGATGCACGACCAGAGCATCACTCTGAAGGTATTACCAGAGGCACAATTCAGCAAGGAGAAGAAAGACTATGTGAAGAGTGCCCAGGAAAGTCACAACAACATCCCAATGCTAAGGAATGTGCAAACTGATGAAAAAGCCCAAAAAGATGTTAGAGTACTGGCCACTGAGAAGGGAGGTTCCCAAGGAAAGCCTACAACCAGAAGAGATAGATCAACAAAAGGAAAGATGAAGCGCAGAAACAAAACAAAAAGAGGTTGGAAGAATAGAAAGATTCCAACAGAGGGGCTTTCTAAAGGTGACAAAGTGCAACTGGTATATCAACAGCTGGAGACAAATCAACAAACCGAGGATTACTACACTGTCAGAACATGCTGAAATTGAACACCAGAGAACAAGGAAGAGGATCACGGTCAGGGGAGACAAATTGAGGCCCTACAAGCACCAACCACCATAAAAGAAAGCTTCAATGTCAAGCTAGTGACAATAAAAGAGCGCTCCATGGGAGGCAACCCATGCTTTAAGATTCTTGTCATTTTACATTCAATAAATTATGATCACTTGATGCATGAATTCTTTTCTCTTTTCATGAACTTGTCCATTTATTGCATGCACTATTTTGAAACATATGCTAAGTTTGGTGTGTCTTCAAGCACACTCAACCAATATCATAAAGGATTTTGTTTCACATGCTTAAAATATTTTGATAGAGCATATGGTCGAACACTAAGTTTGGTGTCCACACAGCTTCATGAAAATTTGAAATTCATGCATCAATAATCATACTTTTGTTGTTTTTCAAAACCTTATAAATAGAAATTTTTTAATGAAGGCATTAATTGTGATAAACCCTTTGACAAGAAACAAGTTTGATGTTCATCAAACCTTGATGCACCAATTCAAGGATACAATTAATCCTTCATGAAAAAAAAAAAGAGAAAAAGAAAGTATGATGAAAACACTTCTTATGAACATTTAAACTTCACTAATTGGAAGAAGAAACTCATTTTCTTTATATATTACCAAACATCAAGTTTGGTGTCTTCCAAAGGAAGTGTCACGGTTTAAATGAGACAAGGATTGATGGTTCATAAAGTTTTAATAAAAAGTACACCCTTGCTACGGTTGGATGAGACTAATGTGTGTTGTCTTGTTGTGGTGACTAGGAAGTCAAAGAATCTTCAAAGAAAAGGACAAGACAAAGGAAAGCATAGCATAAGGACAAAATCCTATCACATGCTTCAAGGAAGAAATCTGCCACTCCTTGAGAATGATCACGGCAAAGGCAAGGGAAGGAGCAAATTTTGTCTTCATTCATCCTTACATGCATACCTTTGATCTCCATAGTGTCTAATTGCATCCTAGCCCTTCATTGCTCATTTAAAAGCATACCACCTTCAAGCCATGCACATAACCGAATCACTCCTTAACATAACAAGCTTTGTGCAACCTTTCTTCTACTTTAAACTCCAACCACTTAAACTTCTCTTCATAATTTCTTGTCATAACAAGTTCAGTCCGAATCTCCTTTTTCCTCCAACCACACATCAACTCTCCAACATTCTTCACATTCCCTCTCAACCAACCAAGTGATCATGGCATCCTCTTCAAGAACCAAACGACGAAAAGGAAAAGATCCAATAGTAGAGGAAGAAACATATGAATATGACCAATGGAGGTTCAAGTCTTGGTCTCATCAAATGCAAATTCAATGGATGAACGAGAAAAAAATCTATCCTGAAATTCCATTCATGCTACCGGATGATGGATGTCAAGAAATAAAGAACAAAATCCGTAAGAGGAGATGGGAGGAACTTACATCACCAACCACCCGAGTGAATGCCAACATTATAAGAGAGTTCTATGCAAATGTCCCAAGGATTGATATGCGTGAACCCCCAACGTACAAGAGCTATGTGCGTGGGGTGGAAGTAGACTTTAGCCCGGAGGCAATCAAAAAAGTCTTGAAACTAAAGTCAGTCCGCTTTGATGAACCAGGATACCAACAAAGATTGACTGAGAATCAAGATTATGAGGAGATTGCAAGAGACATTTGTTTTGAGAACTCAGAATGGGAGGGAGATAACAAGAATAGATACAAGTTCCTGAAGAGATATAACCTCATTCCGGAGGCAAAAGGATGGTATGAGTTGATGAAAAGGTCAATTCTGGGGACGGTGAACACCTCAGAAGTTAACAGGGAGAGAGCCTTAATGTTGCATTGTATCATGGTGGGTGGAGAGATAAGAGTTCATGAGATCCTTGCGAAAGATATTCAAAAGATAGCTGAAAAGAATTCGGCCGGATCTTGGTTGTACTATCCGAGCACCATTTGGAAGTTGTGTGCAAAGGCCAAGGTCCCATTGGAAGAGGAGAATCCAATGTGGTTAAGCCAAGGCATGCCCATAACTATTGAACGAATGATGACGCCCCTTGAAGCACACCAAGGCCGAAGGCCACATGGAGGAAGGGAAGGAGAAGAGCAAATGGAAGAAGATGAGCCACACACGGAAGAAGAGCCACAAGAGGAGGGGGAGCAGCCACATTTTTTCCCACATGGCAATATGGATATGACTCAAATGCAAGAAGCAATAGGGAGGTTATCTCAACAATACACAAGAATTCAAGCAAGGCAAGAGGAATATCATTCTCTGTATATGCAAAACCAACAAGCACAAGAAGAAAGAGAGCTAAGAATAATAAACAAACAAAATGAATTCGAGTCAAGATTTCTTGCAATACAAGAAGAACATGCCTTTCAATCTCATGAATCTTTTGGGAAGCTGGAACAAATGCAAGCTGAAAGTTTGAAGGCTTTCAAGGAATGCGGGGAGTGGAAGTAGACTTTAGCTCGGATGCAATCAAGAAAGTCTTGGGACTAAAATCAGTCCGCTTTAGTGAACCGGGATACCACCAAAGGGTAAATAGTGATCCAGATTATGATGGGATTGCTAGAGATATTTGTATGGAGAACTCAGAGTGGGAAGGTGATGACAAGTCATCTTAGCCTATTTTAGCTAGTCTTTTTCTTTAGTTTTCATTAGAATTATGCACTTTCTTGAGCTACAAGCAAGCCAATTGAGTATATTTTCATGTTTCCCTTGATTGAACCAACCATATATGAATTCATGCCATTTCATGAGGTTTTGTGCTATATTTGTTGCATATTATGAAAGATTGAATACCTCATGATTTTGAGCAAAGCTTTGATAAGTTTGGTTGATCAATGATAGGTAAAGAAAGCTTGGAGAAAGGTTGAAGCAAAGAGGAATGGCTAAGAGTGAAGAGAGGACAATGGAATAAGTGAAATTGAACCGGGAGGCATGAAGTTAGCCCCAACGTTAGCCCCTTAACTTGGAGGCTAACGTTGGGCATGAAAATCACTCCCTGGGCTCCCCACGTTTGAGCCAACGTTAGCCCCCTAACTTGGAGGCTAACGTTGGCACATGACATTGCAAGGAAGTGGCCAACGTTAGCTCCAACGTTAGCCCCCTAACTTGGAGGCTAACGTTGGAACTTGAGAGTTTCTCCCCTGGGCACCAACGTTTGCGCCAACGTTAGCCCCCTAACTTGGAGGCTAACGTTGGCACTTAAATTACAAAGGGGGAAGGCCAATGTTTGCGCCAACGTTAGCCCCCTAACTTGGAGGCTAACGTTGGCACTTGAATTACAAAGGAGGAAGGCCAACGTTTGCGCCAACGTTAGCCCCCTAACTTGGAGGCTAACGTTGGCACCACTAGCACTAAGCATTGCCAACGTTAGGGTCAAAGTTAGACCCCTAACGTTGGTAATCAACCACTAAACTAAAATTGCTCAATCCTTCAATCCCTGTGGGATCGACCTCACTCCCGTGAGTTTTTATTACTTGATACGACCCGGTACACTTGCCGGTTAGTTTGTGGTGTTTTGTGAGAAATTCGTTTTTCATCAAAATATCTCATCATCAGGGCCTGGGATATTATATTTATATACGTGTATATAGTTATTATCTAGCTATATCTAGGGGTGTTCTAACAAAAAGTATATACTCTAATAAAGGCTAGATCCCTGAATGTTGCCAACTGCTTGTGATGTATTTATGTGTGGTTATTTATAACTGTATTATCTGTTATCATTCATGAATTGATTATGAATGATTCTATTTATTAATCCAAATATTTTCAAAAAAAGTACCTCACAAAATACCTACGCTTTCAACAACGAATCAGGCTCATATTATAAATGATAGATAATAATTAGGAAGAAAAGTTGGTAGCGCTCAGTTTCTAGTATGATCATGACGTACCAAAAATTGGGTCGTTACAATTTGCATCTGCAGTCTCTACTTCCTGAGCTCCCCTCTTTACTGGAGTCTTCTCAGATGAGTATAAGTACTGTTTATTAGCCACCATCTCAATGAGTTTGTTGGCCTCCTCAAGTGTCTTCTTCATGTGTAAGGAGCCACCCACAGAGTTATCCAAAGACATCCTGGCCATGTCAGAGAGTCCTTCATAGAAGATGTCTATCTTGACCCAATCTGTGAACATTTCAATGGGGCATCTTCTGAGCATCAGCTTGTACCTATCCCAAGCATCGTAGAGAGACTCGCTCGCTCCCTGCCTAAAGGTCTGAATATCTGTCCTCAGCTTAGTTAACCTTCTCGAGGGAAAATACTTATTCAGAAACTTATTGTTCACTATACTCCAGGTGTTCAAGCTCTCCTTGGGTTGAGTATCCAACTAGTCCTTTCCTTGATCTCTCACAGCAAACGGGAAGAGTGTCAGCTTGTAGACGTCAGGATCTACTCCATTGGTCTTTATAGTATCACAGATCTGCAGGAAGTCATAAATGAATTTATTGGGATTTTCTTGTGGAAGTCTATGAAACTGGAAATTTTGTTACACTAGGAAGATCAACTGTGGGTTGAGCTCAAAATTATCTACTCTAATAGGAGGTACACTAATACTCCTTCCATAGAAATCAAGAGTGTCTTTTAAGTTGTGTATCTCCATTTATATCCATAATGAACTATCCCTGTTCCTGCATACATAAACAAGAGACAAAAAAAAGTGGGAGTCTCTATGTGAAAGTCTAGAGAGCTCCCAATGAGATATCCAAAAAATAAGAAATAAAATAAATTAAAACAAGCTATTAAACTAAAAAAAGAATTTCGACAATAAGAAAGAGAAACTAAACTGACATTTTCGAAAAAAAATTAAAAGGAAAACACACTAAAAGGCACCAAAATTAAAGTCGAAAATTAATTGGAAATAAATAAAATTAAAATAAAAAATTAATATAAAAATAAAAAATTTCAAAAATAACAAGAAAAATAGATTAAAATTTCAAAAATTAAGAGGTCAAGACACAAAAAATTTTGAAAATAAAACGAGAGACACTAAAGGGACACCAAACTTAATTTCTAGGGACACAAAAAATAACTTCTAAAATTAATGAAAAATAAATAAAAACTAATTTAAAAATTAAAACATAAATAAATAAATGAAAATAAGAAAATTATATAGGGACACCAAAATTAAAATTAAAAATTATATGAAGAAAAATAAGATGAAATTTGAAAATCAAGAAAAATAATCCAAATAGAAAATCGAAAATTAAGAAGAAATTAAATGAACAAAAACTAATAAAAACACCTAATCCAATTAACAAGACAACTGGTAGCGGTCAATCACAAACAATCCCCGGCAACGGCGCCAAAAACTTGGTGCGCGAAATTAGAACTCGCACAACTTAACCGGCAAGTGCACTGGGTCATTCAAGTAATACCTCAGGTGAGTGAGGGTCGATCCCACGAGAATCGTCGGATTGAGCAAACAATGGTTATCTTGTTGGACTTAGTCAAGCAAACAGTAAAAGGGGTTGTTGTTGAAAACGCATAAATAAAGATAATAAAGAAAGTGATAAGAATTTAGTGTAAAATCAATATAAGAAAGCATTTAAGGTCTCGGAGATGTTTATCTTTCTGGATTAAAACTTCTTACTAACTATTTTAATAATGAAGATTCATTCTATGGCAAATTGTAAGTGATTAAACCCTAATCCATTAGTGATTTAATCTCCTCTGATCCTCATCAAACGCCACTCCCGTGGTCATTCAATTTGGATTGGAAGGTGAAGTTCAGAGAGCTAGTTTATACCACAAAGGCCCTAATCACCCCAATCCCGGCTGAATAGATGTTGCTTATCCCCATCAGGTTGTGTGATTAGCCATCTTGGAGACGTGTTCTCAAGATGTAGTTCAAGCGAGATAACTCTCCCGAGAATCACAAGAACTCATGTAGAAAGAAGGTCATACTCCTGTTCCACCTAATTTCATAAGATTAAGAACGAAAACAACACCTTAAAATTGAATCGAACATATATTAAAATAGAAGAATAATAATCTTAATCCATAGAAATAAACAGAGCTCCTTACCTTAACCAGGAGGTTTAGTTTCTTATACTTACAGAGAAAAATAGGGTTCTGAAAAGTGCGGAAGAAAGAAGATCCTTCATGCCCTCTAAAGGTGGATCTTATTCCTTATATACTGACCTAATTTGATGCGAAAATAAAATATAATAATAAATTCTAAATCTAAAAGATATTGTTTGTAAATAAAAATTACAAAAAGATAATAAAATAGGTTTGAAGTGCTAAATTCACCTAAGAGGCCCAAAGAGGAGTGATTCAGGCTGCTGCTGGCGTTTAACGCCAATAATGGGCGTTAAATGCCCCAAAGGGGGTCAAAATTTGTGTATGCTGAGGTCCCCTCCTGGCGGGAAACGCCGGGTGGGCGTTCAACGCCAGCAGGGGGAAGTTTATGGCGCTGGTTTTGTCCCTCTTGGTCGCTAAACGCTAGGATCGGCGTTTAACGCCAGATTTAGCAGTGATTCTAGAAGAAAAGTATAGACTATTATATATCGTTGGAAAGCAATAGAATTTGGATTTCTAACGCCGTTGAGACCGCATCAATTGGACCTCTATAACTCAAGTTATGCGCATTGGAATGCAAGGAGGTTAGGGTTGACAACATCTACTATCCTTTCTTTGTCTTTGCACAAAACACTGCCAAATTCACCCAAATTTCACCTGAAATCAGAAAAACACTAAAACAACTCGAAGTAGCATTCAAAGAGAATTTTTGCACTAAAATATAATAAAACTTAATAATTTATAACTAAAAACAAATAGAAAATGCTATGAAAAAGGGTATAAAATATTCATTTATCAGCTGCATAACCGATAGATGAGCTCATTAGCCATAGGGCAGATATGCATCATATGCATTTTCATGCTTTGTTTGAGTTTTAATTTGTTTCAGTTTGCCTAATTGTTTAACCGTTATTAATTGCTATTTGAGCTACTTGTTGTAACTGCGATCTATACCTGTGTTTTCTTTGTCTATATTGCCTGTGTTTGCTCTGGTGTGGTACTTTTGAGATTAAGTATTGGTGTTAGATTGATGATAAGTGCTAATTGATTGCGTGAATGGACATGAGGACGTGATTGGTTCCTGGTTGAGGTTTAGTTAAGTATGAAAAATCAAGCTGGTTCAGCATAGACTTAATGAACCTATGCTTGGAACAGGTTGGTCATTCATATAGTCTAGGAAACTTTTTAAGATTTTTTCTTATACGAAAAGAAAGGTTTTGGATTTGAATACTTAACTGATTTCTTTTAAAAAGTTTTTGAATTTTTGGATGGTTAAACTGTCAGTTCTCAAAAGATTCATAAGACAACGATAATCACTGAACTTGAAAACAGTTTTCTTATTAACTATCTTCTTATGACAATTCTGAAACTTCGAGATGAGACCGTGTGGTTAGGTTCTCACTCTCCTACAGCTTTATCTTTTTAGGAGACAGATGAAGAAGCTTATGAAGAGTTTTATTGTGTTTCGTTTATTCAATGATGTTTTAGTTATTATTTTTTTGTCCCTCGCCATCAATTTTGTATTTTGTAAGAGGGATACGGATTGTATGTTCTGTATGTATATTATATTCATAAGTTACTTATATAAAGAGTGTTGTATATATCTATATGCTTGTTTGTTTGCAAGACAATGTATTTTTTTCCAGTTTTTTCTTTAAGAAAACAGGGACACGGTTTCGAGTCAAAGGCTCCTACTTTACTATTAAGTATATGAAGTCGTCGTAATACTTCTTGCTATCAAAGCAACGCAGCCGGAAGCGTGACATTCTGATAGTGAGGGTGTTACATACAATCCGGTGCACTTGTCGGTAACATGTGGTATTCAAAAATCTACACCAATTCTGTTTTATGTTTTGAATTTGAATTTCATTAGGGTTGGTATTTAAGGCGAGAAGTCGGACACTGTGGAGGGGGGCTCTTCTGTTCGACGGCATTTTTCTTTTCATAATTCTAGGATTTCTCTGAAGAACATGAGCAACTAATTCTCCTTGGTTAAGGTTAGAAGCTCTATTGATTCATATGGACTAAAATTCTATCTTTTCAATATTTGATTAATGCATTAATACTTTCTTAAGAAAATATTTTTGTTCTTCATTTTAAAGGGTTTGAATGTGTTGGGAAACAGTTCTTCTCTGACTTGAATTCTTTAACTTCTTAGAAAAGTTGATTAGTTGAAATAATCTTGAAAACCAATTCTTACAACTCTTAAGTTTTGAAACTAGACTTGATAAGTGACATCAAATCAACTAGGGGAGATTCTTATGAATTGTGTAGCTTATGAATCAGTGAATGTGCTCAACTCTTTTCTTAAATAATTGACTAAGAAATTAGCAATTAATTAGGTTAAAGAGAAATTGAATTACCAAGGGATTTGGATTTAATTACTAATAATTTGTCATGGAAATATCTTTGTATAATCAAGGTGGAAAGTAAAAATTATTGATCCGGACATCTCAACATCTCTAAAACCTTAGCTCTTTTAATCACATTACCTTTACACACTCACTGTTTGATTTTGTTACATTGTTGTCTATGTTCAAACTTTTCAAAAACCTAATTTTGATTGTCTGACTAGATTAATTGATTGACCATTACTTGCTTAATCCATTAATTCTCGTGGGATCAACACTCACTCACCATGAGTTTATTACTTGGTACGACTCGATACACTTGCCGGTAGTATTGTGGTGTAAAATCCGCATCACTGAGTCAGGTCTGGCAACATAATCGACGCGTAAGCTCATGGCAAGTAGAATAGGTATGTATCATTTGCATCTATCTGACGTTGTTTGAGTGTGTTTATTGTATATATAGTTTTACTATATGATTATTATTGTGTTTGAATTTCATTACTTGTATATTTGCTGTTACTGATCATCTGTGACACCGTACATTAATAATTTTTCAAAGTCTAGGGAACAAGAAAAATATGAAGCGGAAGCACTAAATAATGCATGAGTAAAAATTAAAGAAAAAATAGTAAAAAAACAGAGAAAACAGAAGAGAATAAAGAAAACTAGAAAAAAAAGACAAAAATAGTAAATTTACATAATCGTAAGAATAAAAATAGAAGTTGAAATTGCTAACTTTTACACATCTTATTTGTTAGATTAAACTTTATATAATTAAAAATTATTTATGCCTATCCTTTTCAGATTAAATATTAATTTGTATCCTTTTTTGATAATTTAAGCATTATTTTCGGGCACTATATTAATCAGTCCGGTATACTATTCTTTCTGGTTATTGTTTG
>NC_029793.2:83115716-83163825 GCF_000816755.2 Arachis ipaensis | reverse complement strand
AGACGTTTTATCTTATTTTACTTATTTGAATTAGAAAAATCTAACCAAATAAAAAAAATCCCAATTATGAAAAACAAAAGACCAACATAATTTAATTATTAAAGTAATAGCATATTCTTTAATGATAACCGTTAGACTTATACATATTTAATATATAAATAATATCTCTAATAGTGATGTACACCATAACAACAGGATTACACATAATAATAACAATAATAATAATACAGATACTTTTCATTAAAAAAATAATAGTAAATGTGGTTGCCGAATACAGAGAGGCATGCTTGCTCAAGAAGCTGTATGAGAGGGAGTAACGATGTGACAGTGCAGAATCGATGAAACACGATTCGAAACGGCATTAAGGGCTCACTACTAGAAAATTAGTTATTACAGATGGATATTTTCGACGGATTTTATCTCACGGAATTACAGACAGAATTTTAAAGGAATTTTTTGTCAAAAAATCAAAAAAATGAATTAGCATAACAGACGGAAAAGAAAATCCCTCAGTAATTCCATCGAAAAAATTAATTTTCTTTTGTAAAAAATAGTTACAGACGGAAAATTCGTCTGTAATTAAATAGACCAAAACGCTGTGTTTATTAAATTATTACAGACGGAAAATCCGTCTATAATTTAAAATTTTCCGTCGAAAATATTAAAATAAAGTTTAGTGTTACGAAATCCTCCTCATTTCACATATTCTTCCCCGCACCTCCACACCCTCCCCTCCAAATGCTCTATCGACGGCGCTTCTCAGCCTTGCACTGCCGTCGCACCTTGCGCCGCCGCCGCACCTTGCGCTGTCGCCGCATTGAACCTCCATTGCACTAAACTTCCATCGCCCCGTCACACCCCTTCCCGGCTCTTTTATGTGTGTTGCTCACGTCGTTCCCTTTTCGAACCCTAATGCGCATTTCTCCGCCACCGTCTTCGTCGCCTTCGTCTACCTTCGCGATTTTTTAAAACTACAGCACCGATCGCTCATTCAGCGGCAATAACCATAACCAATGGCGTCTGCCAAGCAGCCATTGAAGAAGCGAAAGCACGACACTCTCCCGGAATCCCTACTGCCACACCACCGCCGCTAGCACCGCCGCCACAATTTCCTCAAACCCTAGCTCATCTGCCTACTCCTCCTCCTCCGCCTCTGTCACAGGATGAGGTCGTCACCAAGCAGAGGAACAAAGATGAGGTTCGAACCATGTTTGAAAGCTACCGTCGCATCAAGCTCTTCTTGTCAAAGAAGGAAGGTGATTTCATCCATGACCTTGAACAGAGCTTCTTCGCTCTCGTCAATGCTTCCAGAGGTAAACACTACTAAATAACACTTCAAAGTTTTTCTCTATCTTTTTGGAGGGTATAAATTTGAAATCAAGGTTAATGAATTTGAGTTTTTTTATACCATTCAGACCCTAATGTACCATTCTTCTCTTCCTCAGAATATAACGTTTTCTCATATCTTTCTAATTCAGTATTGCTTGCATCAGCATTTGCAGGTTTGTGAACTGGACTTGATATTCAACTTCCATAAGGTTTGTCCCCACAACTCCATGTCATGATTTATGTTAATAAATAAATAAATTGTAATAATAATTAGTTATTTCCATTGATTCTTCAAGGTGGCCACCCTGAACAAAAAATGCTATGTTTCCCTAATTCCCTTAATCAAATACTGTTTTGTGTTTTCAATGCTTGGTTCATTTGCCATAACTAAATAATCTTATAAGAATAGATGCTTTATTTGAATTTTGATCTGAGCTATCATTTCCTGTGTATAATATTGCCTGAAAATTATTCCCAACTATTAATAATGTTAGTGTCTTGCTTCACGATGCAAAACTAGAAAGAACAAGTTGCTAACATAGACCTTAATCACGCTAACACGATGATCTTCACGGTTAACAAATGGATGCAGTTTCTCAATGGAATAGAGAATTAGGGGAATAACAAAGTACCTTGATGGTTGTCTATTTTTTTCTTTCATTGAAAACCATAATTTTTTTTTTCAGGTATGCTGCAACTCCTAAAAGAGCTGTGGTTCAAAAAGTATTTCATGATTTTTCAAATGAAAAATCTAAAGCTAAAACACAAAAATTAGCAACTATGCTAGTATCATTTTCATGTTCCTCTTCATCTCTATAGTTGCTTGGTTGTAATGCTTTCCCTAGTTTTAATGATGTTTTATAACATAGTTGTACAAGTGTTGGTGTCTGTTTAAACATGTGACAGTTGCGATGGCTAGTTTGAGACGGTTTTAGTAGTTTTGATGATATGTTGTGACCAAGTTGGACTAATCTTAGTGTCCATGTATGAACATGTGAAAATTGCAGTGCCTGGTTTGTGTTTGTTCTGGGAAATTCAATGTGACTAGGCAAGTTGTCATATGTTCTGTAACTACTATCTGTTTTTATTGCTAGTTCTTTAGCTGCATATAGAGCCTATGTGCGCCTTATGCCATATTCGAATGAGGTTGGTTTGCAAATGCTTACAGGTGGAGCTACCAGGGAGGCTGTAGTATTAGGGTATCAATATTACTCTATTATTTTCGTACTATGCGTATCACGGACCTGTTTTCAGAGTCTTACTCATATTAAATCATGGCAAGATTCATGACAGTAGGTAATGTACTTCTCTACTTGTGTTGCACCTTTGATCTTGTTTGTGTTACTCCCTTGATTTGATTTATAACTCATATGGTTATTGTAGGCATTATGGCTATATTGGCTACTGCCACAAATGTGGAAATTCTCATGAATATTCTTGGGATCAACTTGGTCGGATTAGTTGCTCTTGCAGTATGCCAATGGTATATTTCAGGTTTTCCATAAGATTTCATGAAATTTTTTTGTTTGAATCCTAAGTTCTAGATATATTAGTTGCTTTTTCCTATTGAATATGCTTTGTAAGTTATGTAGCAGCAACGAATTTATGTTATGTAACAATTATTTTTACTCTTCCATTCTGTCAGTTGCATAAATTGTTGACTTATATAACTATTGAAGCTTCTGTAATCTTTTATTACTTTTCATTTTCAGTCTGGCAATACAACGAAAAATCCGGTCATCAAGCTTGGAAGGGCCTTTCTTGGGGTATGGTGAGTTTTTCTTCCTTAATTTCTTCCTTTTATTATTAATTAGCTCTTATTTGTGTGTATGTGTGTGTTTCTTCTGATTGATTGGTTCTAGGTACCTCTTCTTGGTGGAGCACTTTGTGCATGTACATGACATTTTAATATACACTATACACCTAGCATGATTGAAAAGAAATAAGAAGAGTCTGAATCAATTTGTAGCCCTTTATTCTAATGCCAGTGAATGCAGCAAAGTAATGAATGCATATAAATAGAATGAACCTGTGTGTACGTGCGTGTGTTTTTTTGTTTGTATTTTTTGGGATAGAGAAATTGAATAGTAGAAGTAAAGTATAATAATGGAGAAGTTTGTTATTTATTTGCTTCAATGGCAAAAGAAGAATTAAACTGGAGCTTAGCTTTAACAATTCAGTTTTGAATCAATGGGAACCAAAATTCTAGATATGAGAATTAAAATACTTGAAAAGTGAGGTAATGTTCTTTTTTTTTTAATTTACCTTTAATTAAAGTTGGTTTATATGAAGGGAAATTGTCATGAAGGGAAAATGAAATATGATACTTCTGGTGATTCAAACAGCTATAATGCCTCTCTTCTTTTGGAAGCTTGGAGGCCTATATCAATGGGACACAAGAGAAGGTAGTTACTGGCTGGTTTTACCTGCTTAAATGAAGCCAAAATAGACGGAATTAAATTATAAAACCTGATTGATATTCATATCTATGTAAAATCCTTACATGTGAAACTATTATATGCTCTTACACTACTTCCACCTAATAGCTGACATGATTAGCACAATTTAACAATACTCTCCTATTTTAGGACTAACATGACTAAACCAAGCTGTTATCAAAAATTTTAAGGCCCTGCACATTTATCTATCTCAATTTTCATCTATTGGAGGAATAACGTTTGTGTCCCAAAATGATACCCTAAACCAAGAATCGATTTTAAATTGCAGCTGCAGTCACAGGTGCAGTTCTCTTATGATATAGAAAATTGTACCAAATGCAGCTGCAACTGCCGCTGTGCAATATTGTGGCAGCGATTATGGTAATAAGCCCTTGAATGCAGCAGAAGATAAGCAAATATTATGAGGAATGGTATATGAAAATGCAATAAAAAAAAAGGGAAATTAGAGAGAAGGAAACGATATTATTACCTTCAATGAGAAGCAAATATTATGAGCAGTATGTTTGGATGGAACATAAAATAAATATTTGGATGGAACATTGCCAGCCTATCACTTTCATCCTGGATCTGGATCAGGAGCCAATAGTTAGCTCATTGACTTAGAGGTACATTCAAAAAATATATACACTTGATTTCAGCATCTTTTGCCAGTTCTATTTTGAGTTTGGTCTGTTATTTTTAGCTTATAATAATGGCTACATATCAAATGTAATTGAATGTAATAATTATTTGGTTTCTCTTGATGCGCATAAACGTGTTATGCTACGATTCATTCACCCTTGAATTGTTTTGGTTTGCAACACCAAACTTAGCTCCTTGCAATACAGATAAATCTACTTAACTCTTTTATTGAAATAACTAGAAAAGAAAAACTACCTTTGGTTGGGTTGCCTCCCAACAAGCGCTTCTTTAACGCCATTAGCTTGACATGCTGTTCCTGACTTTCTTCCTCTTCCTCCAGTTTGTTAAGAGGAATGACTTCAAGTGGATAAAGGAGCTAGTTAGTGCCCCTTGTTGTGAATGCTTCTTTCCAGCAAGCTTTCCCTTGTGATTGGCTTGAGTGAACTTGCTTGTTGGCTCAGGAGTTGGATTGTTCTTCGATCTTCTCTTCTTCATGGATATGGTCCTTTGTTTCTCGGTCACAATCCTCATTTTGGTGCTTGTTTCTACTGCCTTCACATCCTTGATCTCAGAACTTGGTTGTTGTTGGACAGTTGGAGTATCCTGTTCATCAAAATCTTCCTGAATTTGTGGTTCAATGAACCCTTCCTCTTTGCAACTCTCTGTTTCATTGGAGTGTGATCTCCCTTGATTAACCTTCTCCATTTCTTGTTCTTCTGATTCCTCCCTTGGGTTTGCCATGGTCTCACTAGAAGAATTGTGGGTAGGGATTTGCTTTGATAGATATCCAATTTGTGCTTCTAGCTTTTGAATGGCAGCACCTTGATTTTGTAAGTTGGATATCAATTCTTCCTTAAAGCCTTTCAAATCGGCCACATCTCTGCCCATAGTTGCAATCATTCCTTCTATCCTGTTTAATTGTTCTTGAAATTGTTGGTTCGGATTGGGTTGATGAGGTTGATTATCTTGGCTGTGATATGGTGGCTGGGAGTATGTGTTTTGTGTGGGCTGATAGAGTCTTTGGTTGGAGTGTTGGTAGTGGTATGACTCTTGTGTGTAGTGGAATGAGTCTTGTGGAAAGTGAAATGAATTGTATGAATTTGGGAAGGAATTTTGTGCTGAGAAATGCTCAAGTGATGAAGAATTTGGATATGTAAAACTAGGAGGTGAGGTTGGATAATTCAGAGTTGATGGCTCTTGATGAATGGGGTGTGAATAAGTGAAATCTCTTTTGTTTTGATCTTCCCAGCCACAACTTGAGTAGTGATCAAATTCACTAAAACATGGACCATTTTGTGGCTCTGGGAAGTACCCCGTTTCCTGTTCCTGATACTCCCACCCACCATGAGCATAATAACATGAATCATTCTGTGGTGGTGGAGAGTTTCTCATGGATTTTGATTGACCAAAAGATGATGGATACTCCTTTCTTTTTTGCAATGTGCCCAGTCTCAAACGATACTCATCCAAAGATAGTGGAAATCCCATAGTGAGGCAATATCACAAACAGCTAGTGGTTAGTATGCTAACAAGTGAATAAGCAAAGAAAACAAATTAAAATTTGCAGAAATTAGCAGTAATAAACTGAAACAAAAACTATTAACAAAAGAAAAGAAAAATTGCTCAATCTAGTTAACTTCTAATTGGAGAATTGTCAATCGAAAACCAATCCCCGGCAACGGCGCCATAAACTTGATGCGCATAAACGTGTTATGCTACGATTTAGGAAATTGCACGATCGGCAAAATTCCTTCCGGCAAGTGCACCGGTTATCGTCGTCAAGTAAAAACTCACAATAGAGTGAGGTCGAATCCCACAAGGATTGGTTGAGTGAGCAATTCGGATTAGAAGTGTGTTCTAGTTGAGCGGAATCAAGATTTGAGATGAGAATTGCGGAATGTAAAATTGGCGGGAAAAGTAAATGATAAGAAAATTAAATGGCTGAATCTTAAATTGCATGAATTAAAGAGCAGAATGTAAATTGCTGAAATTAAAAGGGAATGGGGATGATTGCAAGAATTGAATTGCAGAATGTAAAGAGAAAGTGGAAATCAGAAATGGGGAATTCATTGGGATTAGGAGATATTGAAATCTCCGAATCAAAACATGTATATCTCTTCCTCAACCAATGCATTCATTGAATTTTAGTTTAAGCTCCAGTTTAGGCTTAAACTGGAACTTAAACTCCACATGTGATATTCAAGCTTCCTTTATTGATTTTGTTGCTTCCTTGCTTAGCCTCTTCTTCCCTGAAATCATCCAAACAATTGCATCAAAGTCTTGCAAAAATTCATGAGAATTCTTCCATTCATAGCTTTCAAGGAATATAACTAAAAACTCATGGAATTTGCATCAAAATCTTCATGCTGAATGATTTAAGACAAGCATGACTATTTGGCCCAAAATGATTACTTAAGGCTCAAGAAAATGCATAAAACAACTAAAACTAACAGAAAAATGCTAGTGAAACTAGCCTATGATGCCTTGGCATCATCTCTCTCGGACTAACCCATGGTCATATTATTTGCGAAGGCTGTGCATTCAAGCTAGTAGTAAGTTGATTTTCATGTCTTATACCATAAACTTATTTACTTTTTGACTGGTTACAAACTGATTTGGAAGAGAAAAAGGAACATGAAATTGCCAAGTTATTCACTGAAACTAGACTAGATGTTGAGGTGAGCTTAACTTATTCATCTCAAGAATACATTGTATATAGATTATGTTGTCATTATTTTTTTTTATTTTTGTCAGAATTTGATACTTGGGAAACAGATGAGAAACGGAAAAATATAAGGAGGCAGAGAAGCATGAGGCAGAGGATCAATTCATGACCCCACTGTTTGAATCAATGGACACAATACTGATGAATGGTTTCTGTACAGATGAAGTTCCAATTTTAGAACCTAATTAAGCAATCTTATTGTATATTTTGACTTAATTAGAGGACAATAGTTGATGTATTAATAGACTTTATTGATGTATGGTTGTTACTTGTTATTATAATTGATGTATCAACATTTTGTTTATATTTTGAATTATATTGACTTGTTTGTTTATAGTATTTTTCTTTTAGTTTGATAATACGATGAATTTGGTTATTTTTTGAAATATTATAAATATTCGAATACAAATTAGATAAAAATTTGTATTAAATTTATATTTATTTTGTATGAAAACAAGTTTATTTTGTAATTAAAAAAATTATTTTACCTTACTGACGGATTTAAAAACGGATTTTCTGTCTGTAATAAGAGTGTGAGATGATTTTAAAATTACAGACAGAAAATTCTTCTGAAAATCCGTCTGTAATTACAGACGAAAAATCCGTCGAAAAATTCGTCTGTAATTACCGACGGAAAATCCGTCAGAAAGTTCGTCGACTTCGGGAAATTGATGGAGAATTTACAGAGGAAAAATTCGTCAGTAACCGATAAAAATCCGTCGGTAATTTTTCGACGAAAAAAAATCCGTCGGTAAATAGTTTCCGACGGGGCTTTTACAGAGGGACAAAATCCATCGGTAATTTCGTCGGTAACCAAAAATATGTCTGTAATAAAGACTAAATTTATCTGTAAATCTGTCTGTATTAATCCATTTTCTAGTTGTGGCTTATAAAGATACCAGAAACATTAAGAATTAGCAATACTACTTGGTTCGTTCTGTATTCACTTCAGTATACCCATATCTCTTTCTAGGCATTCATCTCTCGGAAAATGATAATAGAGCATTCGATAGATACTGTCTACCTTTCCCATGATATATGGTAGTAATGAACGTGAAAGTCGTGGCAAACTTCGTCCAGAACTTGTACAGACCCAGAATGTACCACTGCGCACAACGCAGGGGAGGAGGATATTCTGTACAACAATGCTTCAATACCAGTACCACAGCAAATGAAGTGGACTTAGGATCGCAACTAGGATGCAAAAAGATTCTGATTGGTGCAGACAGCATGGCCACCCGGAGCTTCTCTTTTGGGACGGGGTACAAGAGCTCTTCTTCGACAACACCATGATGTGGGGATGCAACTACTGCGCACTACTGCAACCAACAGCATTTCGCCGCCCAATATGCGCTGTCAATGGTGCTGCTGCTTCTTAACGACGACGAGGCAAAAAATAAGGGAATAAAAATATTTCGTGCGCTTTAGGCGTCTAATGCACTAACAATCTGCAAAGTGAGGTTAAACAAGTTATCAGCTGTTTGTGGCCATCTCATCGTACCTATACTAAATGAAAAACATCTAGTATGTGTTTCAGATACATGCCCAATCCATGGCAACATGGGTGGTATCTATGACCATCACCGCCATGGAAGAGGGTGGGACCGCAACAACAGTGATGGAGATGCTAGTCATGTCCCTTGCATCCATTGTCGTGTCGACTATGAGTTGATACTATTTATCAACCTGTTTTTGGGTTAGGTTCACCTTTCACTTCATTTAAGCAAATTAACTCGTATATTTTCAATGTATATATTTTGAAATTTTATATATGATTAAAAAAGTTTTATGCTGTTGACTGTTTTTTATCTTTTTAAATTTCATTACATGATTGTTGTTTTTTTTCTTTTTAAATTTCATTACATGATTGTTATGTTGTTTAATAGTCAAATTAAATGATCAAATTTCACTATATTTAATATTAACAGATAAGTAATGCTTATTATCAAGTTCTATGCAAACAGTTTTGTCCATTGAATTCTTTGAAGTGATTGTTTTTTTTCTTTTGTCATAATCTTTCAATATTATAATACCAATACATTGAACTTCAATCAGATGAATAAGTTATGGCTGAAAAATAATTAACAAGCAATAAAAATTCGTATAACTATGTCCGGCTAAGACTGAAAACAAAAAGCGAAATGTTTAGGGTCCTGGGTAAAATGCATAAAATATATTTTTACTCATTCAGATATTTATTCAGTTATATAATATAAATATGAATAATATGTTCCATGTTATAAATAATTACCAAGGCAACCTACTTATTTTAAATTACAACAATTTTGCTGAATACAATCAAACTCTAATGTAATGAATACTATGGCCACTATATTTGCCCATTAATATTGTGTTTGTATTTAGAGAAAGTAATTTTTAATAAACTACAAATGAAAGAGGAAAAAATTAAATTGATCATAAATCTTAATTTTACTAACAAAATCATTGTATTAGTTTAGGAAAAAGTTTAGTAACCAAAAAGTTTCAACCATAATTAGTCAAAATTTTCTATAATATACTTCATTTACATCATTTAATAACAGTATTATTTTTTAGCCCACTCTCTTAGCATTCCATTTATCATATTTTTATCAATTCTATTTATTAATGATATTAATTATAAAGAAAATATTTGGTAACTAAAGAAAATCAGCCAAAAACAACCATAACTTGCCTTATTTAGCATTTATTAATTGTTGTCATAATTAATTAGGCATTCTTGTAATCAATACTTAATATTCCCTTTTATAATTTGATTTTTATATTTAAGAATATAATAAAGATTAATAATAATAATAATAATAATAATAATTAATAACGGTTATGATTTATCATTGTAATTTATTCTTGCTTTACTCCTTCGCCTAATGGAGATACGGTAATTGTAATTGATTATTATCATAACGCTTTTTTGTTTTATTATTATTATCATTATCGTTCTTTATTGTAATTAATTTTCTGTTTTTGTTAATTCATTTTTCATCATTCAATCAAGAGATACAAAATCTGAAAGCTACCCTAATGTGATTTTGTTTCCGTTAATTCAATTATTTTCATTCAAAATTCACAACTCTAATACCATTGCAAGCACAATTAGAATAGGTTAAGAAATTTTACAAGAAATCTTTATCATTACAAACAGTATGTCATTTGAATTCTACCTTAATACGGTACCTATGGTAGAAAGTGTTGAAAATTTTGAACAACAGATGGACTCACTTGACGAGGTTGTTGTCAGTCAATCAATTTTCGAGAATATGAAAAACTACACTAGCTTTGATGAGGTATGGTAATAAACTGATTAATTTTTTTTGTGTTTTTATGTGCATTTATAATTATATTGTACTAACTAAGTTCATACACATAACATTCATACGTTTATATACATAACATCCATATTTACATACAACTAACATCTAAAAATTAAATTCATGTTTATTAGATATTACATCCATACACATATCATTTTTTAGTTATTGCTTAAGTAACTATAAAATTAACACATATGTTTTTAAATTTTATCATAATTGAATTTAAAAAACATCAAATTCTTAAATTAATTTATTCAATTGATAAATTTACTTATAACATCCATAAATTTATACACATAACATCTATACTTTCATATAAATAACATCCATAATTTTGTACTCATAATATTCATAATTTCATACATATGATGTCTATAATTAATAAATTTTTATAATCAATATTATCAAATTTTAAACTATACATTTTATTGTATTCTTCAAATTATCTCATATATGTAATAATAGGTCATGATTTTAATTATTTTAATATTTTTATTTAATATTCGTATGTATGCTTATTTATTGATTTTAATATGACAAGTCCATAATTATTTTTTAAAATTTATTTTTAAAATTTTTGTTTATATTTATTTTTTATTTTTAATAGTCTATATGTAAAATATAAATTATATAGTAGAAGTTGTTAAAAATTTTTAATTTAATTTCCATAATTTTTGTAGAGAATTACTGTATTTTAATGGATAATAATGTAATCACTACAACATTTTTTATCTATTGCAACATGTATTGTTAGTAACACTTAAAAAGTGTTGTTTAAAATGATAAAAAAACAATGCTTAATATTTGTTGCAATGAAATATTGCTATTGCAACACTTTTTTAACTAACAACACGTAATTGTTCCCTTTGATTAGATAGAAAACACATGAAAGGCATTGCTTCAGAAAAATACACATGCCACGCTTGCCATGTACATAAATTACACTCTTCTAAAATTGCTTTAAAATTTTTAATAAGCTTCTCATTATAAGTGTTATCTAAAATATATAAATGTATTTTTTCTTTTAAATTTCAATTTTTCCTCTAAATACATCAATAGAAAACCAAATGATTAAAACACAGAAACTTTCATTCATTCATCATCTTCACATTCCTAACAAAATGTTGAAACAAAATGCTACTGGTAACCCTAACCCCTAAATTAATGAAATTCGCAGTTCCTTCTCTACTCGCGGAGAAGCATTCCCTCTCTCTTTGTGTTCCTCCTTACTCACCTTGTTGTGCTCTCTTCATGTTCCTCTCTACTCGAGGTTCGTCGTGCTAGTCAGGTTCTTCTCTTCGCCTTGTTTTGCTCGCGTTCCTGCTCTCGCCTTGTTAGCTTGCATCAATTCAGGTAGTATATTTTTTAGTTGAGTTTTTCTTTTTCTGGTGAGCTATTTTTTCATTTATTTCTGTTTTAAACACAGTTTACCTTGTGTTCCTCTCTTTCTCTGTTCTTTACACTGTGTTGGTTACTACTCTCTGCATTTTGCCGACAAATTGCATAGTACAAGATCTGGTTTCGTTCTGCATTTGATCTGTAGCCAAACTTGTTTCGTTTCATTAGGTGCGCACTTCAATTCTTCCCTTTCCTACTCTAATTGCTCTATTTTGTGTGTGTGTGATTTTTTCAAGAAAAAGGAAATTGTGGGTGTCTATTTGCTTTTTTCTGAGCTATTAGAATTACATATACTAGGGCCGGTGTTCTTCTGCTAGGGTTCATCACCGCTGATCATTGTTCTGCAGGTACTCATGATTCTGCCTCTGTTTTTATTTTTTTATTTTTGTGTTTTGAATCCTAATTTTTGAGATTAGCAATTATTCTGGAAAATTTTAGTTATGAAAAGTTCTTCTCCTTTTAATCTTCTTCGCCAGTTTCTGCTTCATCGGCACCTTCCCTTCACTCTTGCGTCGCCTCAGCATCGAGCGTGGTGCACTGCCGCCACACCAACTACAAACCCGTACCACCTGTGGAAGGAGAAGGAAGAGGAGATTTTGAGGGACATTGAGCCTGTGGTTACATTAACCAAAGATATTCTTCACTCTCGAAGGTAACTAAGTAATTAACTAAGCTTGTTATTTAGCTTTGCGCTCTTTCTGTTTATTATATTGTCTCAGTCATTGGTTACTCCTTCTTCTATTTTTTGTTTTTCTCCAAGTACAAATAAGTAGTTTCATTGTGATTAAGTTCCTTTAGAGTGTGTTGCCTGAATTGAAGCAGAGAACAGAGTGCAAGTTTTGTGAGAGCATCTCTGTTAAAGTAACTGTTTAAAATACAATTGTCCTTATTTTTGAAGCATTCTAATTCCAAAGTCTTCCAATTTCCCAAAGCCTGAATCAATCAACCCTCCTCCGTAGAGTAGAGTAGACTCATTAATTTGTGCTATGATTTGTCTACAAGCAACTAGAGGATAGACTATTTTTTGCTGTTTAATTTAGAGCAGTCTCAACAACTTATTTATAAATTTCAGAGAGACGGCCCTTGAAAATGCCAAGCAACTAATAAGGAACTTAGAAAAAAAGCTTGACTCAGCTAATGCTCAGCACCTTAAGAAGAAAGAATAATGGGGACTAAGCCTTAAAAATGTAGAAGAAACATGGCGAAGTAACAAACCTTGGCTGCCTGATTAAATTGTAGCTTATACTTGTATGAATTTGATTTTAGAAGGTTTAACCTCAACTTAACTTTGCAGTCAAATGTGTCTCAATGAAGGCTGAAAATGAAGCAACTGCTGCACAAGATATGCAAAAGGAGTTGCAAGAGCTCAAACTGCAATATAAAAAATTGAAGGTGATATTAAAGTTCTTAAACATGTGCCTGATGGACTTTAGTTCCTCTGATTGTTTTTTCCCCTTCTTTGTTTTTCCCCTTCATAGGATGAACATGCTTCATTTCATGATATTGCTAATAAAATGATTGAGGAGAAGGATAATGAAATATCTAGACTTTCAGATGATAATAGGAATCTTTGTCAATCTATTCAATCAAGACCACAGGTTTTTGATTTTATGTTTTTTTTTCCTTTCCTACTTTTAGTAAATCATATGATTATTGAGACATAGATCTGGTACTTAAAATTCATGTGATCTTGCATATTTATTCTACTGGTCTGACAATGGTGTGCTATAATCTCAGGTTGACCCCTGTGACAATGATAATTATAACACATGTATTAATTCATTTATGTCCTGGCGGAAATTGTTCTGCTTGCTGAGCATTTTAAGTATATTTTCGTTGTTTCAAATATCTGGTGATTTTCTAGTATAACATTTTCTAGATTTAAATATTATTTCAACTGTTCTGGATTTAAATATTGTCATGGTCTTGCTTTGGAACATACACTTCAGAGGTGGCTTAGCTTGGGAAGCTACCAACAAAAATCTCATATTCAATGTATGTTTCTTGTTTCATCTTGCTCTTTACTCTCTATTTGCTATTATTTTTAGGACTATGATATATTGATATATGGCTCTTCTTGATTCTTACTCTGTTTTGTTTGGTCCTCCGTTGAATGAACCTTAACTAAATTTGGCATTTGCCTTGTATGTTTGAACCTTAAAAGCAAGACACACTAAACATAATTCGAGCATTTTCCCCCAGGCCAAGTAATATATCTTGCCTTTAGTTTGAGTTCCATGGTTTCAGTGATTGATTACCTTAAAGTTATTAGAGACTAATATTGTATATTTTGTGGACAGTTTACAGTTTACACTTTACATATCTACCACCATATTGGTTTCTCATTTTCTGCTTAGTATTTCATACTAGTATTTACTTCAATCTTGTAAAGTTTCATATATTTTTTTGTTTAACGATATTTTAAAAAGGCTCTTTAAGTTTTTTTTTCTTTCCACCATATAGTTTAATTCGATCTGATCGTCGCAATGATTTTGAAGTATAATCTCTATTATAACAAAGTAACTCCTCAAGATTTGTCATTAAATAATGGTAGAGGACAAGTTTGTTTTAGACCAATTTTGTCCTTCATAAGAATGAGATTTATTCCTTAATTAATACACCTGCATGCAGTGGATATTTAGGTTTGTGATGTTTTTCTATCCTGGAGGGAGTGAATCACTAAGAAGCTAATCAATCCCATGGCACGTGTTGTTTGGGCTGATAGTGTATGTGCTGGCACTTGGGACAGCTTCTCTTGGGTTCTTAGAGAAGCTCACATTCCTGGAGAGCTCAGTAGGTGTGACTAAATATGGTTCAGAGGCACTCCTTGTATACTTCACTGCCATTGTCACAATCTTGTTTGGTACCTTTCTTGTCTTGTCTTCTATTTCTTCTGCTCCCGATGAAGATGACTATTCACCCATATAATATGGTAATATATTGTCAGCTCCTAGCTAGACAACAAGCTCAAAGAGAAGAAGAACTAGCATGATCACAGCACCATATCTTAGCTCTTCAAGTATGTCTTGTCTTGATCTATCACCTCTTCTCCAATTCCATCCCTATATTCTGTATAATGTATAACAATGTTGTAAATTCAGGAAGAAATTGAGGAGCTTGAACGAGAGAATCCTCTCCACAGCCAACAGGTATATGATTGCTTACATTTGTTGATATTTTAATTGTATTTGCATATGATATAGAAGAGATTTAATTTCTCAATAAGGAGATTTTCATATATTCAAAATGGCATATTGCTGCTGGTGAAGAGATTACTTATAATTATAAGATCCTGTTGGAGGATAAAAAGATTCCCTGCAACAGTGGTTCTAGAAAGTAAGTTTAGGAGACCCCATCCCGTTGAACATATATTGATACTTAATCCATATAGTTCATTCTTGCTTTTTGTTGTCATATAACTTTATAAATTCATCAATTTTATTTTAAACTGATGTCTGGATACAATCAGTATTGTTCCAGAACTTTTAGGGGAAAAGTGAAGTTGGGGAACTGCCATTTTTATTTTTTCTTTCTGCTATTGGAGATATATGCACATCATAACAATTAATATACTTTTTATTCAGGTGTCGTGGATCACTTAATTAGTCAGGGATTGAGTCTTTAATTTTGGTATGCATTTACTGCTGATCGTCTCTTTTGTTGTTTTAATGCTTCACTCTAGCACTGGCTCACTTTTATGTGTCTGTTAAACTTTCATTGCATATTATGCATTCTTCTGTGCAAATGTTGACTATTTTCTTCTTTTTGTTAATTAGTTAAATGATGGGAATAATGATAATGATATATTGAGGGGTTCTGAAGCTTTATTGCATTAAATTTTTCTTTTCAACTCTTATTTTATTTGTGTGCGTTTTTGGTATAGGAGGATCCTTATCCTCCTGAGTCATTGTAATTCTTTCTCTTCATTGTAGCAATTATAACCTTCCCTTTTTGTGGAAAGTTAACCAATTCATTTCCAAAGTTTCTGTCCTCCCATCCATTTAAGCATTCAACTCTCTAAACTTGTATGTACTTCATTTGATTAAAGTTATGGAAAAGAGTCTTGTATATCATACCTTAATTTGTGATCAACTGGTCGGCACATCTGATAAGAAAAAAACTATTTTGCTTTGATACAAATACTAGGGTTTGTGCAGCTTTTTATTGATTTCCTATAGATATTGAATAATTGAATCCTTTTGGTAATGTCCGAGCTTGTCTGTGCTATAATAATATTTGATTGTATAAACAAGTAGTGGATGGATTGGTGTTGATGGGTTTAGTAGTATACATGAGATCATAATGTTAGAACTCCTTGCCAATTGCCACAATGCCACTAATGATTGTTTATGAAAACTAATCTTAGTTTCAACTACCAATTAGTGTAATCATTTACTTTTCATAATTCAGGTTGTCTGATTTAGAATTTGCTGCATGGCTTTACTTATCAATTGTGAAAGCTTTGTTCTCTTCTCATTTGTGAACTTTGTATATTGTTGATGACGATTATGATAATTTTTATTATAATTTTTATTATAATTTTTCAGTTTTAATGATAAGTTGTCTATTTTTTGTTGTGTATTATTTGCAGATTTAGCATATGGGACAAGTCTATTAGTTGCATATTTTGAATATTAGACAACACTTGTATGGTTGCATATCCAAAAGAAAAAGCAACACTTGTATAGGTTGCATATTCAAAAGAAAAGGCAATGCTTTAAAAGGTTGCATATTCAAAACTAATAGGCAACACTTTAAAGTATTGCAAATTCAAACTTATAAGCAATACATAAAAGGGTTTAATTTTATTGCAAATAGGCAACATTTTTTAGTAGTGGTTAAAATATGAGAAAAGACAACATTGCAAAAGTGTTGTCTCAAACACACCTTTGAAGTGTTGTTTTTCAACCAAAGGCAACACTTACCAAGTGTTGCTCTCAAAAGTGTTGATTTTGAAACAAAAAAGTGTTGCCTTGATCTAAGGCAACGGCTGCATATGCAATGCCGCCCAAAAACGTTGCCTTAGGTCCAAAAGTGTTGCCATAGATCAAAAGCAACCTTTTGTCAGCCTTTAGGCAACACTTTTAAATGTTGCCTCAACCTGAAAATGTTGTAGTGAATTGAGAGATGTTAGGGATTTGATTTGGGAGAAACTGAAATTGATTTTGGAAAGAACATTAATGACTCCAAATATGCAGCAAAATGGTAGATGATAAGGAGAATAAGTGATAACGAGGTGTATATCACTTGCTTATCAAGAGAATGAGAATTTTTACATGATATTTCTATATTGTAATTATTTTTGGCTACCTAACACTCCTCGTTGTTTATTCTTCCCTCATGATCAAACCGGTTTATGTAAACATCAGAGTTTCAATAAACAAAATATTAATTAATCTAGGAAAATCAAACGTCGTCCAAAATAAATATAATTAATCGTAGAAACACCAATAAGAAACTATACCAAATACGAACAAAAAATCTTACAGGGTCCTAACGAATACATTTTATCAAAAAAAACTAAATACGTTTCTTTAATCTTAATGCATCAATTATTTAAAAGCCTCTTCTATAAAACGAAAAATAAATTTCACATATTATATTTACACTTTCCCAATAAAGATAACTAATAATTATTTTACTAAGGCCATGCATGCAATGTATTCTCTTTTTTTTTTTCTGAACACTATGTAAACACAAATTATTCTAGATTATTACCTTTTACATAAAATATGTTATATATTTTTAAACATACATAAAACATGTATTTTCATTAAAACAATTTTCATTTGAAAAACATTCTATAAATCACGTATTAGAATTGTTATTAGATCAATAGTTATTTTTCAAGAACTAAATTTATTTAATACAGCTATAATAATTGTGTTCACGAAAAAAAATGACAGCTAAAAATATTTCGTCACCCCCTCAAAATTTCTCCACGATTTTTAACTACATTGATTACAAATAATTTAACTTTTGTAGAGTGTTCGAATTTGATATTGAAATTTAACAACAAACACAATTGGCATATGTTGAAATGCCCATTACCAAGGACGAATTTACATGCATAAGTGTGGGGGCATATGCGTTCATTGGTATTTGAAAATTTACTACAAAGCATATAGAAAATTATGTTTGACCCTATAGTCTATTTTATTTTAACCCCATGAATAATTTAATTTTCTTTTACACTAAGACAAACATTGTTTACTAAAATTGATTTGTTGCTAATAATAAGATATGTAACTTACATAAATTTATTGTAAAGAGATTAATGTAAAAAAATTATTACCGACTATTCAACGTTTTTTTTTAACAATTCATAAGTATTTTTGTCTACAAAAGAATAAAATATTTAAATTACATTCATCAGTAAGTATATATATGAGATTTGTTAATAATAAAATATTTTTTATCTAAAAATTATCCTGAACCATTACCTTACCAAGCTACCAATTCTATTTACTACTACTACTGGGACATTCTAAATTATTACACAATATTATGCAAAAAAAAATTACACAATAAATTAACCCTCTATTCAACCATCAATCACATCACATCGGTAATGAAAAAACTAATGTCAAATATAGCACCAGAGGCACACATCCTACATAAAATCATAATGGGACGCTCTAGTGTACAGATGAAAGTTGGGAAAGATGTAAAGATAATTTGTCTCTTGTTCTTGGAGGCGGGACACGTGGGAGTTTGGCTTCTGTAACGGAGCAGGTTGTGGGGGGTTGAGATTTGGGAGAGGCTTAGAAGGCTTAGATGTGGTGAGCCAAGCCGGTAATTAATGAGAGCTATTGAAAGAGGGTTGGATGGGTGGGTGGGCCATTGTGGCTATGGGCTTTGGCAGAAAAAGGTTTTCAGCCAAGGTCTCCGAAAAAAAAAGATCTGTTAATGTGAAGAAAGGGAAGTATTGTCTCCACTTTCTAACATGGTTAGAGAAACTGGGGCAGCCCAAGGGAACCGACAGTTTTTAGCGGTTTGGTTTATATATGTATAATTAGGGGGGTTTAAATGGAATCGAATCCAACGTAAATGGATGAGTTAATCGAAATCGAAAATGAAACCGATTATAACCGTATTGATCTAGATTTGTTTGAGATATTTTTTTCGAAGCTTGGACGGATGGGATTCGAATTCTAATCTATATCTAAAATTCAAAACAACCAATTCAAACCACACAATTTGTTTTGAAATTGTTCTTTTATTATTATAGTTACTCACGATTTGTTAAATTAGGTATATAATTTTTAAGTATTTATGTGTTCTTGGTATAACATAATTGTTTGATGTTAAGAATGAGACTTATTTAGTTATTTCTTGGAACACATAGTGTTATTTATATCGTTGTGTCGGTGTTGGTTTTAAAGATGCTGTGGAGACTTGCGACGACGAAGTTGTATAAAAATTAATGTGGAGACTTGTTATATGTATGTATGTGTTTAGGGTATAAAACCGCAGATCGAATCCAATAGAAAGTGGTTGAAATAGGATCGTGTTGGAGTAAAGTTTCTTAAAGCAGCACGCTTATCAAACCGAACCACAAGCGAGTTAATTGTTCGGATGGGAGCAGCATTCAGATCAAACCCGAGGCAAACCGAACCGCGCATATCCACAGGACAACGTAAATTGGGAGCCTGATCGGAGACTGCCGAACCGACCCAGAATGGTCCGGCCAAACCAAAGGGAACCGTTCCCAGTTCATAGTGTGCAGCCCTAATTTCCTAACCAAAGTCCCACCCCCTTTGCCTGTGACAAACGCGTCTCCCGCTGCTGCTTCCCGGAGTCAAAGAATAGCCGTTGCCGTCGTGGCTACTCCGGTCTGAAAGTGGTGTGGCGGACGCTGTGGAGCTTCATCCGGGTATCTCCCCGCGGAGACGGTGTGTTCTAGCCATTGTGTTCACTATTCTATAGGCAGGCGCGTGTGCTTAGTGGCAGAAGGTTGTGCTGGTTCCCTACCCGAGGTCTGGAGGCAGAGCGGTGTAGTGAGCTGTCGAACCCGTCTGTATTAGAATAAATTTTTTTACATACCGTTTTCCTTATTCTTACTCATTATTTTTTTAGAGTTTTCGAGTTAATTAAAAATTTTTTAGAATATAACATGATCAATGTTCTAAAAGCCGGACCGGATTTATCGGTCGAACCAGGAACGGGTGTAGAAAAGGTATTGTTAAATAAAAATATAATGATTTAAGAATGAGTGAGTTTATAACTAAAATTAAAATAAATTAAATAGAAGTAAATTATTTGATAAAAGATATCTCTATATATTATAATTTGCATATATAGTGTTAAAAAGTACAGCGGCTCAGTGGCAAGGAAGGACACTCCTTTTCCTGTATACAATGATTGGATCCCCATGTCATGCATTTCTTGAAATTTTAGATTTCAAGTAGTTTAGTTGACCCGGTCTTCAACGAGTTTGACCGATTTTCACCGGTCCATCTCAGGTTTGACCGATTCATTTCGATTCTATTCTTTGTACGATTTAAATATCGGACTGAACCAGTATTAGGTCCGGTTTTTCGGTTTTTCGGTCGAATCTTGGTTCGGTCCGGTTTTAATAACTATGGTTGTCATAATGCTGTTATTTTATTATGGCACTGTGATTCTGTGATCACTGATCAGTGTTTTGAATTTGAAATTTGTCATTCGTGACTTGTGATATGTGATTAGTGATTTTGTTATGTTGCTGTTTTGAAATAATTTAGGGGTGATTATTTGTTATGCTGTTGGTTTGTCTTAATTTAGGAGTGATTAATGATTATTTCTAGTTGTACTGCTGCTATTTGCACCATTGATTATAATTTAGTCTTCGACGGAAGTAGTAATCAAGAAACAGTTGCTGATAACAATGCATCTATTGGTAAAAAATTCTCCTTCCAATCCTTCTAATACGAACGATGCTGCTAATCCTAAATCTCCTACTTCTAATTTTTCGCTCAACCAAACCAAGCAAAAATATTTGCTGGTTCTTATTCTTATGGGTTTTGTTATTTTAATAGCAAATTAGACATGAGTTTTCATGATGATGTAGCATGACCCTACACATACCACTTTTAATTCCATCAATTTTTTTGTTCTTTGCTGTTCTGCACTAGCTTTATTCGATAGGATGAAATGAAAGGAAAAGAACAGCAATGAATTCTTGAACGCACTGCTCAAAATCATTATAGCCACATAAAAAGCAAAAGAATTAACGAACCAAAAGAATTAAAGCACTCCAATTCTGTGATCAAAGGTTTTACTTGGATTTATGTTGCTTTACAAGTACTGAATGGAAGATCATAATACCAATGTTTGTTTTGTCTATAACGTTTTAAATTTGGAAGATATTTAAGATCTATATTAGACTATAACTATATTTTATGATGTTTATTTATAATTTATTTATTATTTTAACATAAAACGGTTCTTTCGGTTGAACCATTAGTTAAACCAGTTGGACCAGTAAATTGATGATCAATAGCTATAGCGGTTTAATGACCGGTCCGGTTTTTCAAACCTTGAACATTATACACGAATTAATGTGCATTACAAGACGGGTTTGACACTTATATAATAACACCTTAATATAGACAGTTATGACAACATCTTATCCTACAGTACTAAATTGAACTGCGACTTATATACGCTTTTCCTTTGAGGGTTATACAAAGAAACATCTAAGAAGATGCTTCGAATATACATGTCTAAATACTGCAGACAAGATACATAAAAAAAATTGAATTTCGTTTATAACTTGCTCAACTGTATCGAACGCTTGTGTATATCTATCTTGATTTCATTATACATCCATTTTTAAATATCTTACTTAATTTAAATTCATTACTTTTTTAACTTCTCATAGTTAAACTTTTTTTTGCCTGGTATTTCGTTCCAAAAGTCAAATTAATCACAAAATTTTTACACTTATTTTTAAATATTCTTTATTTTTTTCAGCCCCAACACTTTTATTTGTCAGCAGGGTCACCTTTTCATGAAACTATTTTTTTTCTTCCTGTTCTAACCATCTTAACACTCTAATTGCATAAACCCACTAACACTTTATGGCCCATAAACGCTTGGTCCAAAGTGTGTGCTCCAATGCATTTGCAATAACGGTTAACGGGTCACCAAGAAAGCCCATTATGGGCTTCCCACACTCACGGCTCCACCTACGTCCAGCCGCGACAACGCCACTGACACCTCTACCGAGCTGCTCCCCTGCTATGATCATCATGCCACTTGTCACCACAGCCTTAAATAAAAACAAATCTCTTTAAATCTTTACACAATTACCTCTGTACGCTATAATTTCCAAATCATAATTATGCATATGTGATAAACCACTATTTTATGGTTTATCTTATGCTCAATCGAGTGGTTCTTATCAACTCTTTACCCACTTATTCATACTAATTGCATGGTTTTACTTTTTCCTTCCTGATTTTGTGCTATGATTGAAAACATGCTTCTTTGATCTTATATTTGCTAATTATTAATCTTCTCTTATTACCATTCGATGCCTTGATATGTGCGTTAAGTATTTTCAGAGATTACAGGACAGGAATGGCTTGGGGGATGGAAAGGAAGCATGCAAAAGTGGAAGGAATACAAGAAGTTAAACGAACTGCAAAGCTGTCAGCCTGACCCTCTCGCACTAAAACAGTCATAACTTGAGCTATAGAGGTTCAAATGAGGCGGTTCTAGTTGCGTTGGAAAGAAAACGTCTGGGGCTTCGATTTGATATATAATTTGCCATAGTTGCCTTGATGCTAGGCGACGCGAATGCGTGCTCAACGCGGACACGTCGTAGTGACGGAAATCAGTGTGGCAGATTTCTTCTCCAGCGATTTCTGGGCTGTTTTCGACCCAGTTTTCGGCCCAGAAAACACATATTAGAGGCTATAAAGTGGGGGAATTCATTCATTCATGATCATCAGCTCATTATTCACTTTTCATTTTTAGATGTAGTTTTTAGAGGGAGAGGTTCTCTCCTCTCTCTTAGGTTTTAGGATTAGGATTCTTCTTAAAGGATTTAGGATTTCAACTTCCTCTCAGGTTCAATATTCCTTTTATTTTATATTTCTCTTTTACTTTCAGATACTTTAATGCTTTTATTTGATTACTTATGTTGCCAAATGGGCTTATGAACCATTCATGTTAGGATTTTCTTTATTTAATATAAATTGAGGTATTTCAGATTTATGACTCTTATTTAGCTTTTTATATTCTTGGCTTTAATTGATTAACTGGAGACTCTTGAGTTATCAAACTTATCGTGGTTGTTAATTGTTATTTTGGCTAATTGAATTGGATTTCCCTAACTCTAGTCCTTTCTTAGGAGTTGGCTAGGACTTGAGGATCTAACTAATTAGTCCACTTGACTTTCCCTTGCTTTAGTAAAGGTTAACTAAGTAGGATTAAAACTCAATTCTCATCACCATCGATAAGGATAACTAGGATAGGGCTTCCGAATTTTCATACCTTGCCAAGAGTTCTTTTCTATTATTACTATTAATTTATTTTTCTTGTCATTTAAATCAGTTGCTTCTTATTTCAAAAACTCCCAATTTACAAAACTCATAACCAATAATAAGAATATACCTCCCTGCAGTTCCTTGAGAAGACGACCCGAGGTTTGAATACTTCGATTATCAATTTTAAAGGGGTTTGTTACTTGTGACACCCAAACGTTTGTACGAAAGGGTTTTCTGTCGATTTAGAAGCTATACTTGCAACGCGATAATATTTGTGAATTTCTTTACCGACATTAAATCTCGATCGTCAAAATGGCGCCGTTGCCGGGGAATTGCAAACGTGTGCCTTATTATTGGTTATTGTAAATATTTGCTTTTTGCTTGTTTATTTGTTTTTATTTTTGTTTTTATTTTTTTCTTTTTCGTAAATTAAGAGGTTATTGGTTTTTATTTAGTTATTAAAAAAATTTTTTTTCAAAAATTTGTTCTTGGTGTTCATCTTGATCTTCAAGTTGTTCTTCGTGTTCATCTTGACCTTCAAGTTGTTCTTAGTTGTTTTCTTCGTTTTGATCTAAAAATTTTAAGTTTAGTGTCATTTTATTGTTTTTCTCTTTCCTCAATTAATTCAAAAAATATCTTTTCTCTTTATTTTAATTGAATTTTCGAAATTTGCAAAAAAAAAATTCAGATTTTTATTTTAAAATTTTTATCTTATCTTATCTTATCTTAGTTTTAAATTTCAAAATTCAAATCTTTTTCAAAAATCATATCTTTTTTTAAAATCTTATCTTATCTTATTTCAAATTTCAAATTTCAAATTTCAAAATTTCAAAATTTAAAATTCAAATTTCAAAATTTAATTTTCAAATTCAAAATTTAAATTTCAATAACATTTTAATTTAAATTTTTTTTATTTTCGTTTTTAATTTTTATTTGCTATTATGAGTTCTCCTCCCATCGCTTTGAGTTTGGTTCCAATGCTGTTGCAAGGAATGGAAATTATAACAGGAACATGCATCAAGGTCAAAACAATCAGAGATGGAAGGAGCCACGAGGATCTGATCAACCCTTTTGGCAACATCACCTTCCAAGATACTGTAACAACCCTAATTTTCGAGTACGCGAGATCATTTCTGAAGACACGGATTTCTCCGAAAGATAAGTAAAGGGAATACCTCTTCTGTATCATCAAGCATCTCAATCCTCATTGTCATTATATTATCTTTAACTCAGGACCTTAGTTGAGACAGGCCCGACAACGCAATCGCGAAGAACCTAGTTTTTGAACCATATCGGTTAGGAGTTCTGATTGTAGTTTTCGTAAATAGTCTCAGTTTGACGAACCAGACTCGACTCATGAGAGAAGAGAGATAATAGTATAATATTATCATTATATTAGTATTAGAAGATGCTTGAATGATATTATAAGGTTACCTGGTCTGTTTTAGTTAAAAACAAAAAATCGGTTTAACCGGGTTCACAGTTTACTGGTGCACCTTAGCACCAACACTCTCTGATGACTTTAGCAATGCTAAGGCCTCATTATACATGTTTTATTCTCATAATAAATATGTTACTAGGGTCATTTATGCTAGTAGCTCAGAAAATAATTTTTAGAGATATTTTTACAAGTGTTCCGATACATCTAGTTTCAGTAGTTATACACCTGAGATATTTTAATATTATTTTAACCCACCTCCAAGCCAACCAATCACAACTCACCTTACACCCCCAAGACACTCCAAGGCTGGTAATTTACTCCCTTTGGCCGAAATTGAAAGGAGAGAAAAGAGAGAAAACTTCGTGAACACTTAATCTTCAAAGCTTGATTTCTTCTGAACCAAAACTCAATCAAAACTCCAATTTCACCAAAATGATCCTCTCTTCTTCCTCTACATAACCATGTAACTTATCAAGGCTGAAAATAAGGTGAGATGGCTGTTCCTTTCCCCTTTCAATTCGGTTTTCAAGGAAACATGCTTAAACATGTGTTTTCTTGATGTTCTTCCTTAGGAATCATGCTTAACTTGACTTGAGGGCCAAGAAACGTGACTTTCCAGCAAGTCTAAGGTTAGAAATCACCTCCTAACGTGCTGAGGGAGATTTGGTTAGTTGAGGATTTTTGGATTTAAATTTGTTCTTGATGTGATTTAGGAGGAAAATGTGCTAAAGGACCACCTGAAAGTCTAACTGAATTAGGAGCAGCAAAACCAGGTAGGGTGTGACGAATTTAATCTTGATTGATTGTGTTTGAGATGTGTGATTATGATATGGTTTGGTTATGCTTGAAATTGATTGCTTATATGAGTTATTCTTGGTGAAAGTTTGTTGAAATTTTGATGAAATTTGATGATATTAAAGCTATGAATGTTGTTCTTGAGTGCAGCTGGAAAAACGAAACCTAATCCTTAAATTGGGGTTCAATTTGTGTTGAAATAATGTAGAAAAGATGGGGTTTTAGTGGCTGCTAATTTATTATGAATCATAGTAAAAATCGGTTGCTGAAAAGACTGAAAAACAGGTAAAAACAGAGAAAGAATCTGAAGAATTTATGAAGAACATGAAGAACACTTTGAGTGTGATGAAGAATAATGAAGAACAGGCTTTAGATATTAATAAAAATAATAAAATAATGCGGAAAAGGCAGTTTTCTGTAAAAGCTTTAGAAAGACAACTTTAAGCGCAGAATCTCATAATTACCTTCATAAAACACTTAGGGAGTGGTAATAACATGTTAGCGAGGCAAAGATAAATGAAAGATAAAAAGTTAAAGAAAAGATAAACACCAAAGAAAAGTCTGTAAAGTTTTAATGACAGAAAAATAGACAGAGATTAGTAAACGAACTAGGAGCAACATAGTTAGTTCTTGAGTTGCACCTAGGGTTAGGTATAATATGAAAAGTTAAACTGTTTCAGTATAGACTTAATGAACTTTTACTTGGGACAGGCTAACTATTCATATCGAAATTTACATAAGCTTTAAATACATATGTTATGAAGAAAAATCAAAGCAGAGTAAAGAAACACAGAGAACAGAGTAACCAGAGAAAAGTAAAAAGATACAGAGAAAAGAATAATCAGAGCAGAGTAAAAAGACAAAGAGAAAAGAGTAATGTGATAAAGAGAAATGGTTTGAGTTACGATGTTGTAAAAGTAAAAGCTGTAAAGTTTGTATAGCATGATTGAACAGAGAAAGAAAGAGGTACTGCATAAGAATGTGCAAGTGATGATGAATAATGAGAATGATAAAGAATGATGATAATGAGAATGATTATGTGATGATCTGCCGCGTGAAGGCAGTCAGATAGATGGTGGTACGACCACTGAGAGTGCTTTCCTGGGATACTTAGCTATAATGCTATTTTGTAAGTCAGAGGACTCTTAAAGAGGTATCGAGAACACACGACTAGCATATACTCCTGTAAGTCAAAGGACTCTTACAGTGAGAGTGTGTGTATGCTCCTATAAGTCAAAGGACTCTTACAGTGAGAGTGTGTGTATGCTCCTGTAAGTCAAAGGACTCTTACAGAGAGTGTGTTAGGCAGATATAAGTTAACTAGCTCCGCCATGCAAGTCAAAGGACTCTTGCAGTAGGTTGCTAGTGCTGCCCTGCAAGTCAAAGGACTCTTGCAGTGGTTTTCCTCACAAGTCAAAGGACTCTTGCGAGGGGCATTGCCAACAGGGAAGCCTTACCTGGTCAGAGGACTCCGGGTAACATCGGGAGCGGGTATGTAACCGACAATGAGCTCATTACCTGCGCTAGGGCTAGACATGCATCATACTTGGTTGTGCATTTCCTTTGTTATGATTGTGGTATGAATGTATCCTTTCCTTGTTTGTATTCTATTCTTTGTGTCTGTTTTGTATTTTCTTGTATCCTTCTGTTTGTGTTCTGTTTTCTATTTCTCTATTTCCTCTATTTATCTTCATCTTCTATTTACTGCTTTCTGTATTTTGCCATTCGTTTGCAAAATAACATATAATTAATGAACTTAACTAATAACCCCGACCCTACTAAGAACTCCCCAGTTCTTACCCCTTCTCTCTCCCTTTCCCCTTCAGATGGAAGCAAGAGTTCCTTTCTGTAGTTCGCTGACGACCGTTTGTAAAAAGGATTCCGCTCTAGGTAGTCTTTTGAGTCTAGGGTGAATCCCGTTCTCTGTTTATATGTATATACTGTGAGACCAGCCAATGTCTGCACCCTGTTTGTATGCGAACTTTAACTTAAATCATGTGTACGAGACTCCTGTTGTGTGGCTACTTGATGAGGTACCAGAGAGACGTCCTATGGCAATGTCTGATCGTGCAGAGGAGTAGCAGATGATGTTCTACCTTTTGGTGATGTTCCACCTGATTTGAGTTTTGAAGACCTAGAACGTACTTTCCCTCGCTTTAGTAGTTTAGAGGGACTAGGTGAGTATAGAGTCTAGGCTAGCCTAGGTGCCAGCTTAGGGACCTCTTGAACAGGTCAAGACCTGGGATGTTGTATGTATATATATGTATATAAATATTATTTAGCTATATCTAGGGGTGTTCTAACTAACAGCCTATATTCTAATAAAGGCTGAATCACCGAATGTTGTCAACTACTTGTGATGCATTTATGTGTGGTTGTTTATAACTGTTTTATCTGTTATTATTTGTGAATTGATTATAAATGATTTTGTCTATTAATCCAAATATTTAAAAAAAAAGTACCTCGCTAACTAACTACGCTTCTAACAACGAATCAGGCTCATATAATAAATAATAGATAATAATTAGGATGACAAATTGGTAGCACTCAGTTTCTGGTATGTCCTAGGCGTACTGAAAATTGGGTCATTACAGATACCATGGACAACGACCATCCTACGATGCATGCCAAGACAATAGATATGGTGGACCCCCTTGTAGTTACCAACAAGCTCCATCATATGCCAATGAACCACCTCTTCAAAATAGCTTTGGACCACCATACTCACAAGCCCCTTTCCACCATTCACCTCCATATGACCCTAACCCGTATCCACCATACCAACCACTTTATGAGCCAAATGAACCATACATAGAACCACCCCATTCCAACACAATTACTCTCATGAACCACCACCTCAATATACACCATCTCCTTATCATTATCAAGATGAACCACCTCCGTATTATGAGCCCTCTCTCCCAACCAATGAACCCTCATATCCACCCCAATCTCCAATGGATGACACCCTTCGAGTTCTTCTTCAAGGACAAGCAAAGATGCAAAGAGGTGTACTGGAACTCGCGACTGCCTTAACCGAGGTAGTGAATAAATTAGCTTCCCAACATTTGAACACTCAAAGTACTCCCATGACTACATGTGGAGAATCAAAAGAAGAGCGTAGCATGAAGGAGACACTAGAAACTTCGGTGGACAATGAGGAACATGGCTTTGTATTGGAACAAGTGGAGAAAACCATAATAGTTAAAGAAGACGAAGTGGTTGAAGACTTAGAAGATGTAGAACCTCCATAGAAAAGTCCAGTCATAGAACCTCCTTCGAAGACATTTGAATTTGATGCAAAGAGAGTGTACAACCTCCAAGGCATATCATAGCTAAAGACTTTATAGAGGTTGATCAAGAGATGGAAATTAAAGAAGAAGAAGCACAACCTCCCATGCCCTTGGTAAGTAATGAAGAAGAGATTGAATTGGAAGAAAGCTACCAAGAGGAAGAGGTTGAAATTGAAGAAGTTTGCAAAGAGGTGGAAGTTGTCAAAGAGCACAAGGGAGTGGAGCTTGAAATCACCTTGCCAAAGTTATTGGAGACCTCTCCGCCTAAGTCACCATCATCCTTCACAACATTCAAGTGGGTAAAATTCATATCCCTTAGCTTTCTCATCCCACTTGAATATGGTTTACTTGAGACAGATGGTCAACTTAGAGCTCTTTGTGGCTATAAGAGTAAGAGGGAGATGGTTAGTGGTAAGAATTGTCATGCAAGGTTCAATATGGTTGCATGCTCCAAACTAAAGTATCATGGTTGGAAGAATACTAAATTGTATGGGTCTAGGAAGCTGTTTGGATGCCTCAGTGAGAATTCAGATTGCTTACCACCCGGTTGGAACAAAGATGGTCAACAAGAAGACGGGTGCAAAGGCAAGGTCTGGGACCCCGGAATTCAGTCTAGAAATCAACACTCTTGGGGCCTTGTCACTTGCTTTACCTTACTTGAAGGCTTTCTGCGCCTAGTTTGGGATCCCGGAGGCCATTGGAATTACAAACATTGGTGGAGATTCCTGGATGAGTTCAAGCACAAGCCGCCATGACAAGGAGCTCACCAAATGTCCAACTTAAGGACTTTAACTAAAAGTGCTAGCTGGGAGACAACCCACCATGGTATGATTGCTCCCTTTCCAATTATAATTTTATTTAGTTTTGTTTGTTTTTAAGTTTTATTTTACTTCATTGAACCTGGAATAATTCATAACATCTGCATACTGCATTCTGCATTTTGCATAATAAAAAAATTAAAAAAAATGCACGCGACGCGTAAGCGTCGCAGACGTGTCTGCGTCACAAGTGCATTAGGAAGAAAAGAAAAGTGAAGAAAGAGTCACCCGAGAGCGTGGCTGGAGGCGTGCCTTTGGCACAAATTGATCCACGCGACCGCGTCGCTGACGCGTCCGCGTCATGTGGGAAAAATGCCTCCCACGCGTCCGCGTCACCCACGCAAACGCGTGGCCCTGCAAAATCAACGTAAGGAGGTGTATGGCAGAGAGTTATGATGGAGCTGGGCTGGAATGATGCTAGAAGCACCAGCCCTACCACGCGAACGCGTGCCCCACGCATCCGCGTCTTTTTTAAAAGAAAGGCCATCCACGCGATCGCGTCACCCACGCGACCACGTCACCCAAAAATTTGGCAAAAAGAGTTTCGAACAGAGAGTTGTGCGAACGCGAGGCTGCACTCGCGCCAATCGCACAAATCAAACCACGCGATCGCATGACCCACGCGTCCGCGTCACCTGACCTTATCGCACACCACGCGACCACATCACTCACGCATCCGCGTTACCTGCGCCGCACAACTTATCCAAATCAGCGCCAATTAATCCTAATTTCTTCTATCTTTTCTTCGTTCTTCTTCCTTTTCTTACTTTCTTGTTCTTCATCTCTTTAACTTCTCATCCCTCTTCACTTCCATTCTATTTCATTTAATTTATTGGCATACATTCATTCATTGCATTATTTTCATTGGTGTTAGAAATTTATTTGGGTCATTATTTTCTATATTTTTATGGATTATTAAAGGAATTGTTTGACAATCATATATTACCTTTTAAAGGGTTACTTGCATGTTCAATTTAATACTTTCAATAGCTTATTTACTATGCTTGCTATGTGTTTGTGAAAAAGCCCGTATGGCATTGTGCACTCTTTTTCGATTTCTTTCTATCTACTACTCTAAATGCTTGCTTTTCACAAAACCCTTTTTATATTTTATTACTTAAATATAATTGTTACTACAAACATGTTGTTAGTTTAAAAGACTTAGTAATCTAACTTGGACATTGAATGCTTGATCTATGCTACTCATGCCTTTGCCAGCATGCCAATAAACATCTTGCATTTAATTGTCATTACATGCACTTGCTATATTTCCATTGATGAACTTTTCACATGTAGTCATGACCATGTGTTAACATCATTCTTCTTTATTGTGCATTGATTACCACATTTCCCGCTCTCTTCCTTGCTCTAACCCTTAGCTTTAAAAGTTACTTTCTTTTTCCCTTTTCCGGATGGCCACCAAGAAGGGTAAAGAGAAAGCTACTCCCAAACCACCGACAAGGAAAGGAAAAAAAGGAGCACCAGCTGAGGAACCACAACCCCCATCCACTTGCACATCTTAGCATGCACCGAGGACGGTGCAATCTTTAAGTGTGGGGAGGTTGATACCGACTTCCAGGGGTTAGTTACCTTCTTTCCAACACCAATACTCTATTTTCTTTGTTTGTTCATTGTTGCATTTGCATATTTGATTGCATATTTGTTTGATTTTATGCATTTGGTTACTACTTGGATGAAGTAATATTTTCTTTTTCAAGAAACTTTTATAGTATTTCACTAATTTAAATTGAAAAAAAATTGTGTTAAACTTGTTTGGAAGTTGTATTTGGAACATGGTTTTTGAGCCAAAAGACACACAACCTGTGAGATTTTGAGCTTATTTATATGGTTACATTATTTAACCATAATATTTTTATTATTGTTTGTTTCTTCTCTATAATTGCAATCTTTACTTTGTTCCACTCTATATGTCCATTATTTAGTGTATTTACATGCTTGCACATGATTGAGGCCATTACTTGTTTTCACTCACTTATCCCAAATAAGCCTACCCTTTTATGTCACCCTTGTTAGCCACTTTGAGCTTTTTTAACCCCCCTCTATTCCATAAACACAATACTAGCCTTAAGCAGGAAAACAAAATAAAAATCCCAAGTTGAATCCTTGGTTAGCTTAAGATAGATATTGTGTATAATTTAAGTATGGGGAATTTTATGGGAACATGGGATGATAGAAAAAAAAGGAATTAAATTGAATAAGTTATTTGAAAATTTGGGAAGCATGCTCATGTGAAATCAAAATAATTAAATTACCATGTTCATTGAAAAAAAATTTATTAAGTAATTAAATAAGGGGATACAAAAAAAATAAATAAAAAAATTTTATCCCAAATTCAAAATAAAAAAAGAATCAATGCACATGGGACAAAATTCAAAAATAAGTTTGATACATGAGCATGTAATACAAAAGTGGGAAAAATTCGGGTAGCTAGGTAAAGAATTTTAAATTATATAAAGTATGTATATGTTAGGTGAGATCTTAGAGTAATCAAGGATTCACTTTGTTAGCTCACTTAGCCTTATATATATATATATATATATCCTTACTTTTACCTCAGCCCCATTACAACCCTAAAAAGACCTCAAGATGTTTGCATTGGTACATTAAATATTTGTTGATTGGTTAGATGAAGAACAAAGTTTAGAAAGCATGATTAGAGAAGAGTAGAGTGAATTACCCTATACACTTGAGAGATTAGAGCGCATATACACTACCAGTAAGGGTTTAATGCTTGATTCTATGTTCCCTGCTTTCATGAGCTATCTTCTTACAAGTTTACTTATCTTTTATTGTATGATTTAAATTAGTGGAATCTAACTTATGTTTGTCTTGGAGAACTTATTTACTTTTAACCAAGTAGGTAGAAACATTTTGCATGTAGTTGCATTCACAGAGATAGGCTGCATTGCATACTCTCTATCATTCCTCTTCACCCCTTTATAGCTTCTCTTGAGCTTAGCATAAGGACATGCTAATGTTTAAGTGTGGGGAGGTTGATAAACCACTATTTTATGGTTTATCTTATGCTCAATCGAGTGGTTTTTATCAACTCTTTACCCACTTATTCATACTATTTGCATGGTTTTACTTTTTCCTTCCTGAATTTGTGCTATGATTGAAAACATGCTTCTTTAATCTTATATTTGCTAATTATTAATCTTCTCTTATTACCATTCGATGCCTTGATATGTGCATTAAGTGTTTTCAGAGATTACAGGGCAGGAATGGCTTGGAGAATGGAAAGGAAGCATGCAAAAGTGGAAGGAATACAAGAAGTTGAAGGAACTGCAAAGCTGTCAGCCTGACCCTCTCGCAGTAAAACGGTCATAACTTGAGATATAGAGGTTCAAATGAGGCGGTTCTAGTTGCGTTGAAAAGCTAACGTCCAGGGCTTCGATTTGATATATAATTTGCCATAGTTGCCCTGACGCTTGGCAACGCGAACGCGTGCTCCACGCGGACGCGTCGCAGTGACAGAAATCAGCGTGGCAGATTTCTTCTCCAGCGATTTCTGGGCTGTTTTCGACCCAGTTTTCGGCCCAGAAAATACATATTAGAGGCTATAAAGTGGGGGAATCCATTCATTCATGATCATCAACTCATTATTCACTTTTCATTTTTTAGATGTAGTTTTTAGAGGGAGAGGTTCTCTCCTCTCTCTTAGGTTTTAGGATTAGGATTCCTCTTAAAGGATTTAGGATTTCAACTTCCTCTCAGGTTCAATATTACTTTTACTTTATATTTCTCTTTTACTTTCAGATACTTTAATACTTTTATTTGATTACTTATGTTTCCAAATTGGCTTATGAACCATTCATGTTAGGATTTTCTTTATTTAATATAAATTGAGGTATTTCAGATTTATGACTCTTATTTATCTTTTTATATTCTTGGCTTTAATTGATTAACTGGAGACTCTTGAGTTATCAAACTTATCGTGGTTGTTAATTGTTATTTTTGCTAATTGAATTGAATTCCCCTAACTCTAGTCCTTTCTTAGGAGTTGGCTAGGACTTGAGGATCTGACTAATTAGTCCAATTGACTTTCCCTTGCTTTAGTAAAGGTTAACTAAGTGGGATTAAAACTCAATTCTCATCACCATCGATAAGGATAACTAGGATAGGGCTTCCGAATTTTCATACCTTGCCAAGAGTTCTTTTCTATTATTACTATTAATTTATTTCTCTTGTCATTTAAATCAGTTGCTTCTTATTTCAAAAAGTCCCCAATTTACAAAACTCATAACCAATAATAAGAACATACCTCCCTGCAGTTCCTTGAGAAGACGACCCGAGGTTTGAATACTTTGGTTATCAATTTTAAAGGGGTTTGTTACTTGTGACACCCAAACGTTTGTACGAAACGGTTTTCTGTCGGTTTAGAAGCTATACTTGCAACGCGATAATATTTGTGAATTTCTTTACCGACATTAAATCTCGATCGTCAATATGCTCTGCACTTATTGTAGTATGCTATGCTCGAAGCTTAGATATAGTTTGAACAAACAAATTTTAAATTTTAGCATTTATATTTAGATTTGTTCTTATTAGTATAAATTAAATAGTGTATAATTTAAAATTATAAGGTGGTGTATGTAAATTATATTCATTATTTTAATATTAATTTTAAAGGTCACTAATTAAAACTAAACTCTGAAAATTTTATTTAGAAAAAATACCAAATCGGTATTCGAAATATTTTGACGCTGACAAAATGGTACCTGACTTTTGTTATTGACAAAATAGTCCTTAAAAGATTTTAAAATTTAACAAAATCACCCAATCATAAAAGGATAAAGTCACAATAAATGAAAAATACTGTTGTGGCCGTCGAAAGAGAGCTCCGATGATGGCAGAGAGCTTCGGCGATATTTCCGGTCCTCTTCTTCTTCTTTATCATGGCGGAAGGGGACGCAACGGCGAGGTGCTGCCATGGCGGAGGGGACACAGAAGAAACGCAACAGCATGTTAAAGAAGAAGAAACGGTAAATACGAGAACACGGCAAGGTGCTGCCATGGTGGAAGGGGACGCAATGGTGTGCCATGGCGGTCTGGTGGAAGGCGATGGGAAAGGGGACGCAGTGGCGTGTTGAAGAAAAAGAAGTGGCAAACACAAAGAACGCGGAGAGGTGCAGCGACATGCCATGGTGGTCTTCTTTCTTCTTCAGCAGCCATGGCGAAAGGGGACACAGCGGCATGTTGAAGAAGAAGAAGCAGCGAACACGAAGAAGGTTGTCGGAAATGGACTTTCTATCATCATTGGAGCTCTCTTCCGACGGTCACTTGGAAACATCGACGGACTCTCTACCATCGTTGGAGCTCTCTTTCGATGGCCACATCAATTTTTTTCGTTCATTGTGACGTTATCCTTTTACAGTTGGGTGATTTTGTCAAATTTTAAAATCTTTTAGGGACTATTTTGTCAATAACAAAAGTTAGATACTGTTTTGTCAGCGTCAGAATCTTTCAGGTACCGATTTGGTATTTAACTCTTTTATTTATAATAAATATGAAAATTCTACTAATAACTTTTTATGAAATATTCAAAATGCAACATAAACCATAGTATGTTTTTTCTTAATGGTACTTTTCGAAAGACTAATACATGATCCATATCAGTTATGTTGAGTTAAGAAATTAACTAAATTAATTAGTGATGACAAACATTATTTTGGGCAAAATAAATAATTAGTGTTGATTAATTATAATTACTTATTACTAATTGTTTATTGTTGTAGGCCAAAATTCAATAGCCCAAATGGAATGAAAAGCAATCAGCAAGGATGGTGGGCTGAAAGCAAAATTGAGAGCCCAAGGAAAAGCAAAAAGCCAATGAAATCAAAACGGGCTGAACTTGAGAAGAACACGATACAAGCCCGAATTGAATTTCAATTCCCTCTCACTTGCTTTCACCAAATCAACATTCCTTTCTTCCCTATCTCAGTCAAATCAGAAAATCAGAAAAGTGAGAAAGAGAGAAAGAGCCTCTTCCCTAAGCTAGTCACCAAAGAAGCAAGAGAGAGAAGGATTAAGCTTGAAACACAGAAGTCTAATCAGAAAATCCAAACCAAATCAAGCTTAGGTTAAAGGTAACCCATTTCCTCTTGCATGCATCAAATCTTTTTCTCTTCTTCCCAACTCTCTGCTCTATCCGAAATGAGATACAAAGGAAAGATGGTTTCTGTTCTTCTCTGCTGTGTATCCACGGTCTTAAACATGACTTGGGGACCAAGTTAGTTTTCAAAGGCTAAGATCAAATTGACCATGGGAAGATTTCTATGGTTGCTGCAATATGGCTTTCGGTCAAGATGAGAAAGTCAGAAGGAGAGTTTCTACTCTGGGGATTAAGGAGAAAAAGTGAATTTGTGGGTTGGTGAAGCTCAAGGCTCAAGGTGTTGACCTTGGAAGAAGAACCCAGCAACATGCAAGGAGATAAAAGAGGTTTGCTGTTCATTCAGAAACCAAGGAGAGAAAACCAGTGAATAGAGGTTTTGTTCTGAGAGAGCTCTTTGAAGAAGTTCAACTAATTGGACAGTGTAACCTAATCAAAGGTGCATTCGGCCAGTATGAAGAACTAAATCAGAGGCTTGCTAATCTGGTTTTTCGCATAGCACAGAGGCTGTTGATGAAATCAATCTCCTTCATGTTTTACTGATTGTAATGTACTTTTCAATGTTTATCTTTCTGTAATTTCTTGTGAGAAAATGCATTGTGAGAAAACTCAAGTAAAAGCCATGAGTGAAAAAAAGGCTGACTGAAACACTTGAGAGAAAAGCCTAGAGTTATTTTCTAATTACTTTAAGTATGTCTATGTCTTGTATCTTGTACCTGTGAGGTATCCCTTTCTTAGTTGGGTTAGCACTAATAGTGAATAGTTAGGTATTAGCATAGCCAATGTCAAGTTTGGTTAGAACTTGAGTGTGAAAGGATTGGGTCAATCTTGTGAAATTGGTGTATGTAATACTGTTAACTATAGTGGAAATTCCTCTATTATTGTGGAGGAGACTGAATGTAGGTTGCATAGCACAAGGCAACCGAACCAGGATATATGCTGGTGTTAGCTTTTCTCTTCTCTGCACTGTTCTATTTTCTGATATTCATGAGACAAAAATAAATTGTCTCATAAATTTCCGCTGCTGAGTTCAAACAGAACCATAATTGAAAGTTTGTTTAAAAAGGGTCATAACAGCAACTAAAAGAAAGGCATAGATTTAACCCCCCCTTCTCTAAGCCTACCATAACCTTCATGTAATTTAAGTGATTATTGATAAACACATATTTTATGATATATTTTGTGGATGACTATTGATAAACCCATATTTTATGATATATTTTGTACCTAATTTAAGTGATTTATTCAATCCTTCACTCACTTATTCATGTTAATTGCATGGTTTTACTTTTCTTTCCTTGTTATGTGATGTGCAGGAATGACTTAAAGGATGGAAAGAAAACATACAAAAATGGAAGGAAAGCACAAAACGGAGTTTTTGGAGAAACTGGCAGCGACGCGATCGCATGGACGACGCGGCCGCATGCCAGCGCGAAATGGCAGTGACGCGACCGCATGATTGATGTGATCGCGCGCCTTAAGCGAAACGCATATGACGCGGACGCATGACAAAGGCCACGCACCAGAAATTACAGAAAATGCTCCCAGCGATTTCTGAAGCCCTTTTTGGCCCAAATCCAAGTCCAGAAGGCACAGATCAGAGGTTATGAAGTAGGGGAATGCATCCATTCAAGGGGAGTCTCCAATTATTCACTATTCATGATTTAGATGTATTTTTTAGGGAGAGGTTCTCTCCTCTCTCTTTTAGGATTTAGAATTAGGATTTCTTTTGCTTTCAGGATTATCTCTTTTTATCAGATTCAATATTCCTTTTTAATTACTTATTTTCTCAATTTAATTTATGAATTCTTCTATGTTACAGATTATTCTTTGAATTAATGTTATTTGAGGTATTTCAGTTTATGATTGCTTTCTTTTATTTATGTTACTGTTGCTTCCAATTTGAAGACATTTTTATTCAAGTAGATTTAATTTTTCCCTTTTGGTCTTGGTTAAGAAATCAATAACTCAGGAGTTATCAAACTCAACATGATTGATAATTGTTATCTTTGCTAATTGAATTGAACTTCAATAATCTCAATCTTTCCTTAGGGATTAACTAGGATTTGAAGATCAAACTAATTAGTCACTTGACCTTTCTTTGCTTTAAGTAAAGGCTAACTAAGTGGAATTAAGATTCAATCTTCATCATCATTGATAAGGATAAATAGGATAGGACTTCCAATTTCTCATACCTTGCCAAAAGTTTATTTTACAGTTATTTATTTATTTATTTTACCTGCCATTTAAATTACCTGTTCCTCATCTTCAAAACCCCAATTTACAATCTTCATAACCAATAATAAGAACATACTTCCCTGCAGTTCCTTGAGAAGATGACCCGAGGTTTAAATACTTCGGTTATCAATTTTTAAGGGGTTTGTTACTTGTGACAACCAAAACTTTTGTAAGAAAGGTTTTATTCTTGGTTTAGTAACTATACTTTGCAACGAGAGTTTACTATAACCTCTAAACCATCAATCATCATTTCTTCAACTATACTAGGTTTGGTTGGGTTTTATTTCTTGCACACAAAAATGAAGCCTTTTCGGCCTTTGAACCTTTTTGCAAGAAAATTCAAAATGAAAAGGATTTAAAAATCTCTTCTATAAGAAGCGATCATGGAACTGAATTTGAAAATAATTTGTTTGAATCATTTTGTGAGGAATCTGAAATATCTCACAACTTCTCTTGTCCAAGAACACCACAACAAAATGGTGTTGTAGAAAGAAAAAATAGAAGCATACAAGAGATGACAAGAGCTATGCTTTGTGAGAGTAATGTTCCAAAATTCCTTTGGGCTGAAGCGGTTAACACGGCTTGCCACATTTTGAATAGAACAATCATAAGAAAATTTTTGAAGAAAACCCCTTATGAACTTTGGAAAGGCTACCCACCAAACTTAGATTACTTGCGCATCTTTGGATGCAAATGTTTTGTTTTAAATAACAAAGAAAATTTGGGTAAATTTGATCCAAAGGCTTATGAGTGTTTGTTTGTAGGATATTCCACAACTAGTAAAGCATATAGGGTTTATCATCAAGATGCTAGAATTATTGAGGAGTCCATACATGTTACATTTTGTGATACTAACTTGGTACAAAGCATTTTGGAAGATTGTGATGCAGGAAATCAAGCTCAAAAGGAAGTTGAACCTGTGCAAAATCAAGAGAATGGAAATTCTATTTAAGCTGAACCAGAAACTGCTGTTGCTGAAAATTTAAGAGACAATTCCATTTTGTCTCACGAATCTGAAGGAAACCCTGAAGCCAGCAGCACCCAGAATCCCTTGGTAACTGAATCTATCTCCAAGTCCACCAGACCTCGTAAATGGAGATTCTTGAAGAATTACCCTGAAGAATTTGTCATTGGGGACGTCTCTCATGGAGTGCAAACAAGGTCTTCCACTAGAAAGGCAAATGAAGGATCAAACATTATCCTTCTTTCACAAATAGAGCCTCAAAACGTCAAGGAAGCACTTAGTGACCCCTCTTGGGTTAAAGCTATGGAGGATGAGCTTCTTGAGTTTGAAAGAACTAAGTATGGACTTTGGTTCCAAGGCCAAGTGAAAAGAAAGTGACCGACACCAAGTGGATATTTCGGAACAAGTTGGGAGAAGATGGTAGCATTGCAAGAAACAAGGCAAGGCTAGTGGCACAAGGATATGACCAAGAAGAAGGAATAGACTTTGATGAATCCTTTGCCCCTGTTGCCCGAATGGAAGCCATAAGACTTCTCTTAGCTTATGCTGCATTTTGTGGTTTTAAATTATATCAAATAGATGTGAAATGTGCATTTTTAAATGGTGTGATAGATAGAGAGGTGTATGTGGAACAGCCTCCTGATTTTGAAAATAAAGAGCATTCTAATCATGTTTTCAAATTATCTAAAGCTCTCTATGGTTTAAGACAAGCTCCTAGAGCTTGGTATGAGAGACTTAGCTCTTTTCTTTTGAAAAATGATTTTCAAAGAGGCACCATTGACACAACTCTATTTATCAAGAATTCTAATGATTCCTTCATTCTAGTTCAAATATATGTTGATGACATTATTTTTGGATCAGCAAATGAATCCCTTTGTTTTGAATTTGGAAAGCTCATGACAAGTGAATTTGACATGAGTATGATGGGTGAACTTAATTTTTTCCTTGGGCTGCAAATTAAACAAACTGAAAATGGTTTTGTCATTCACCAAGAGAAGTATGCCAAGGAATTAGTTAAGAAATTTGGTATGAAAAATGCCAAACCCATGGGAACTCCCATGCATCCTAATTCTAAATTAGATAAGGGAGAAACTCAGAAAGATGTTAATGAGACTAGGTATAGAGGAATGATTGGTTCTCTTATGTACTTAACTTCCTCTAGACCCGACATTATGCAAAGTGTTGGATTGTGTTATAGGTTCCAATCCAAACCAAAAGAGTCACATCTTTCTGCAGTTAAAATGATCATTAGATATGTTCATGGCACATCCAATTTCGGTCTTTGGTATCCTAAGATTGATGATTTTTCTGCAGTTGGTTATTGTGATGCAGATTTTGCTGGTGATAGAGTTGATAGAAGGAGCACTTCAAGTTTATGTTGCTTCCTTGGAAAGTCCTTAAATGTTTGGTCAAGTAAGAAGCAACCAACAGTGGCCTTATCCACTGCAGAAGCTGAGTATATAGCTGCTTCTTCTTGTTGTTCTCAGCTTTTATGGTTAAAAACACAGCTTGCTGATTACAAATTAAATGCTGAAAATATTCCCTTGATGTGTGATAATATAAGTGTCATTAATATTTCTAAAAATCCAGTTTTGCACTCTAGGACTAAGCATATTGAAGTGAAATTTCACTCAATAAGAGAACATGTCCAAAAGGGGGATATTAGTATTCAATTTGTTAAATCAGAGGAACAATTAGCAGATATTTTCACAAAACCATTAGCTGAGGACAGATTCTGAATGCTTAGGACTTGTCTAGGAATTTTGAGTTATGATTCTTTATTTGAAAAATGCTGATGTATTTGCTGGAGCGTTTTTTGTCTCATAAATAGGTATGAGACAATTCTAGGCAGGTGATGAACGTTTCCATTCAAACCAATGTGTTCTGGGCTTGTTTAATGTGAAAGTTAATCTGGGCCAACCTCAAAATCAGATCATGAGTGGTCCAATGTGTTTCCTTAATTCAAACCACATCTGGGCCCATTATGAATGTTACATGTTTGTTTGCTTGATTTTGTGATGACCTGTGTGTTTAAGTCTTCTTTAAGGGTTTTCATTTAATGTTTTGTGGCCCAAAAGGTTTTCGAATTAATTTAATTTTTTTTGTTTTGGTCCAAAAAATGTTTCAATTTATTTTTGCTGTCTTTCAAAATTTAAAATAAATTTCCTGTTTTATTTTAAAAATCGAATAAAATCTTTCTTGAATGAGGTCATGTCTTTTGAAGTCTTTTCAATAGATGATGCAGTTGCATGGTTTGAGAAACTTTCTTTTGGGTACGGTTACCAACACTCCCTCTCTTCCCTCCATAACTTCTCCTCCAACTCTTCGGTTTCTTCCCACTCACTTTACTGCTTATCTTCCCTCAAAAGACTGAAACTAACCAAATGAGGGAGAAAACCATTGCTAAAAGGCCTCCTCGTGAAAAAGTGTACAAGCTTCCCACAAAGCCTTCCACTCGCTCCCAAGACCGGACCTTTACTCCATCTCCTTCTCCTCCTACCTCTCCTCCTCGCACTACTCCCATGGCACGAACCAAGACCATGCCAAGGTACCCTGCCCCTGCCAAGCCGACACCACCACCGAAGGTCACACCTTCCAAGCCAGGCTCCTCAAAACCTGGTTCTGCGAAGCCTAGCTCCTCCAAGGGCAAACGTCCGGCGGCTGAGGAACCTGTTCCCGAACCAACACAATCCAAATCCAGGTCGGTTCCTGTGCGCTCTCAACGAGGTAACACTCGAGTCCCTCTCAAGAATGTTAAAGAACTAGACATTAGACCTTTTGATCACAAAGCTCACTTTTTGACCTCTCACTCGAACTATAACCCCTATAGATTCAAATTTGCCATGAATAATGACTTTTATGATGGGGTTATCAAGTATCGTACTCTATGTCTATCTTTTCTCGCTGATCTGCCATCTTTGAAAAGAAAATGTTTTTCATTTGTTGATAACTTGATTTTTCTGGACTGGAATCATCTTTTTTACATCAAAAAGCCTGTTTATCCCTTATTGGTCAAAGAATTTTATGCAAACATGACCTATCATGAAGACACTGCTCATTCATATGTAAAGGGCCGAGACATAGTTTTAAACAATGAAACTATCAGTGATGCCTTGAAGTATACTGATGTTGGGCCTTGTGCTTACACTTTGGTTAAGTGGGATGAAGGAGTTGGAATTTCTTATCATGATGCATGGCTCACATTTGTGAACATGTTTCTTTAATTGATGGTATTACACCCACTCACAAAGCCCTAGGATATGAGCGTGCTCAGTTGTACCGAATGGTCAACCACATTATTCTACCTCAAAGTGGCTCATATCAAAGGGTTTCCTACACTGATACACTTGTTTTATATGCCTTCGCATTGTATAAATTGTATAAAAAAAGAGGGGGGTGAGAAAAAGATTAACTTTTTGCCCATTTTTTCGAATTTTTCGCCGTAAAGGGAATTCAAACTATTTTATCGACATGAGTGTTTTAAATCGAAAAAGATTCCAACTATCTTTTTTTTTTCAAACCATTTTTTTATATTAGCATGGTGGTAGAAAGAATACTATACTGCGTCTAGATTTAAAACTGCATATGCCTAGCTTTGCTTTAACCATGGTAATGGTCCAAAATTGTTAGTTCATAGAGAATCAAAGTGGATTTAACAATGAATCACGAAATGCTATGGTTCTTAACATTTTTTTCTTAATTTATTAAAACTAGAATCTTTTTCAGAAGTAATTCATAGGATCATGCACTTTTTCCTATTTATATATAAATAGGAAAAAGTGCAGTTAGTTCGATCCAACCTATTCTTGAAATAAACAACTCGCACACACTCCCTTTCCAAAAAAAACCAATACATCGAGCACTACACTTAGATTTATTGGATTTGTTTCTAAAATATCGGTATTAAACCCGAAACTTCCGGCGGATGGCCAGTAACTCAAACAAAGGAAAGAATCGGTTACATTTTTCATATGATCTCATCTCCTCTTCTATTATGGATAGACTAATTTTCTTTCTATGATTCCGAATTTGTTTTATTTAGAATTTTTTTAATAATATTTATATATTAGTGGTCGATCAATTGGATTACAAAATTTCCCATAAAAATCATATTTTTTAGCTAGTTTTTTTTTTCAATTGTAAAATCTCTAGTTGTTTTATTTTAATAAATAAACACTTTCTAAAAAGATTTCCTAATAATAATAAAAAGGGTGGCATTGTGCTAAAAAGGGAAGGAATAAGGCAAGCAGTATGTTAATTTCTCAACTTTACCTTAAAAGAGTCCTTCCCCTGCGCTGCGTTCTTGGACAAACGAAAAAAGAATTTTTGAGGTGAAATCAAAATAATATAATTCTAAAAAGCAAGAGCAGCAAATTAAGTACACGTAAAAAGAGATATGTATTTGTATTTTTCTATTTTTTTTAGAGTTAAACAAAGGAATTCACAAATAAAAGTGCTAATGCTACAACCAACCCATAAATTGTTAACGCTTCCATAAACGCTAGACTAAGCAATAAAGTACCCCGTATTTTTCCCTCTGCCTCTGGTTGTCACGCAATCCCTTCTACTGCTTGCCCTGCAGCAGTGCCTTGGCCAACCCCAGGTCCAATAGAAGCAAGCCCTACAGCCAACCTAGCAGCAACAACGGAAGCAACAGCAATCAGTGGATTCATGATAAGTTCCTCTCATCCAAAAAAGGGGAAATGGTTAATGATACAAGCAACTAATTTTGACTTGAATTTTTCAATTAATAATAAAGATTTATTCAGTCGAAATAATTGAGGAAAAAATGAAGAAAAAATGAAGAAAGAATATTTATTGAACTATTGGAACTAATTCGATATTTCTCTATTTTTCTATTCCCATCGTTTTTGTAAATCCATACAACTTTTGTTCTTATCTTTCCTTAAAATAAAATTTTGGAACCATTCTTTTCTTTTAGAGTTTTCTTGATTCAATTTTGTTAGTCATTCATCAAGATTCAATTCATAATTACAGATGAATATAGAAGGGCTTCGTTTTTTTGAATCCCTATCGAAATTGACAGTAGCAGGACAAATTTGGATAACTATATTTATAGTTGGTTTTTAGATAATTCGTTAACATCCAATATCTAGTATCACATATACATGTATTTCTTCTATACCGTAAACCAATTGTTCGTGTATTCAATTGGATTCGAGAAGCATTCTTTGAAACCTTTCAAAAGACTTAAAATAAGCATTCTTTGAAACCTTTCAAAAGAGTTGCCCTTTAGCTATTATATTATAATTTTATTATATACACCCCGGCTTGACTCCTCTTTCAAATCTTAGTCTTAGGTTTTTGCTAGCCCTTTTCTTCTTTTTGATTATATCCTCGTTTATATCCATATGGTATAATCAATCTAAAAAAATTCGTTGGACCGAAGAACTGAATCTTTGCAACGAAATATTGAAATTTGAGTGATCTAAATGGAATTTTTATTTATTGTTGAATTGAATATGAATGAAATACAAATACGTTCTAGTTTTATGTAATATCCATTTTAATCACATGTCGTAAACGGAAATATCCTACAAAGTTCAAAGTTAAAGTTCTTAATATTTACATTTACAACATTAATAGACTCTAATAAAATAATATTCAAATTAGATCTATATTATAATGTAAAAAAATATTTATGTTATTGATTGAATGAACAAAATAAAATACAACAAAAACAATACCAAAAAGTTATTGAAAAAAATTGAAAACAAAGATTCTTTTTAGTTTAGTAAAAAAAATTAGGAAAAACATCTTTTAAATAATAAATCTTTTTCCTATTTTTTTTTACAGCTCTCAAGTAATCTTTTCTTTTTTTTTTACTAAATCATATATTTATTTATATTTTGATTGCATTTAATTTAACCCCGTATTTATGAATATTCAATTAATAGAATCAGAATTCAAAACTTATTTGTTTCTCTTTTATGTATTTTTGTTACTTAAGTATATTATCTTTAGCCGCACATATATTGTGACGAGTCAAACTAAACTAGAAACTAAAAAAAAAGAGTATTTTCTAAATTTGTTAAGTTAATGATGGCCTTCCATGGATTCACCTATATAAGCCGCAGCTAAAGTAGCAAAAATAAGGGCTTGAATACCGCTTGTAAATAATCCAAGGAACATGACAAGTATAGGAACTACTAAGGGTACTAAAGAAACAAGAACAACAACTACTAATTCATCAGCTAATATATTTTCGAAAAGTCGAAAGCTAAGCGACAGGGGTTTTGTAAAATCTTCTAAGATGTTAATTGGTAGAAGGATTGGAGTTGGTTGGATGTATTTACCAAAATAAGCTAATCCCTTTTTCGAAAGACCCGCATAGAAATATGCTACTGATGTAAGTAAAGCTAATGCAACAGTAGTATTTATATCATTTGTGGGTGCAGCTAACTCTACTTGAGCATCCAAATCGGACTTATTGGGGTCAAATCAATACGTTCTAAGAAGAAATATTGGAATCTCTTTGATCTCATAAGTATCATACCAAATCCCATCAATCGAATCGCTTTTTCGAGAAATACGAGACATCTAAGTCATACAAGTAAAGCGATCTAAAGATTTCCATTTGTTCCTGAATAGCCTCCTTTAAAAGGGCTTCTGCTTCTCCAGTGAATGTCTTCGTAGAAGATATTATTTCTTGGAATTGAGGTTTATTCGTTTTTAAGTAAGCACGTAATTCAAGGAGAAATTTCCTTACCTGTCCAATTTCTAATGAATCAAGATAACCATTCGTTCCGGTATAAATAGTTATTATCTGTTCTTCCACAGTGAGAGGAGCTGATTGGGATTGTTTAAGTAATTCGCGTAATCGTTGACCTCTTGCCAATTGATTTTGAGTAGCTTTATTGATATCAGAAGCAAATTGTGCAAAAGCTTCTAATTCCGCAAATTGCGCCAATTCCAATTTTAATTTACCAGCTACTTGTTTCATGGCTTTAATTTGAGCCGCAGATCCAACTCTGGAAACCGAAATACCCACATTAATCGCATGTCTGATTCCAGCATTGAATAGATCGGCGGATGACATGTAGAATGGGACTCTATCTTTATTCTCGTCCGATTAATCAGTTCTTCAGAGGATCTATCAGACTAGGATAGAGTGAATAAATTGATCAATTAATATGAATATTCAATTATTTCTTTAACTTGGAATTGATTTGATTCACATCTTTCATTTGTGATACACATCTTTCCCACTCACGATCCATGTAACAAGCTACACCAAGTAAGAAGTGTAGAACAATTAGTTCATAAGGACCACCATTGTATAACCATTCATCAACAGATGCCGCTTCCCATATCGGGTAAAAGTGCAAACCTATAGCCGCCGAAGTAGGAATAATGGCACCCGAAATAATATTGTTTCCATAAAGTAGAGATCCAGAAACAGGCTCACGAATACCATCAATATCTACTGAAGGGGCAGCAATGAAAGCGATAATAAATACAGAAGTTGCGGTTAATAAAGTAGGGATCATCAAAACACCAAAACATCCAATGTAAAGACGGTTTTCAGTGCTGGTTATCCAGTTACAGAAGCAACCCCATAGGCTTTCGCTCTCGCGTCTCTCTAAAATTGCAGTCATGGTAAAATCTTGGTTTTTTTAATTATCAAGGACTCCCAAGCACACGAATTCTCTCTAACTAGATAATTGAGAGCTTGTTATTCAACAGTATAACACGAGGCATATATCAATATATCTGTTGAAAATGCTTTTATTCATCTAGATTGATCTAAATTGGCTTTTTTTACCCCACTCTAATAAAATAAACAAGACCTACTCGATCTGAAAGGGTGGTCTTAGATGATGAAGATGATGACTTTGTTCCTGAGGATTCTCCTTCTCTCTCCACTGAGGGTACATCCATCTCTACTGGGAAGAAATCTGCTTTGCTGAATGTGGTAAAAGATGTTGTTCAGGAGTTCGTTTCCTAATCAAATCACATGATTGCGATGAGCAAAGAGCAAAGAAAATTAGCTAGCAAGCATGAGAATTTCCTAAAGAAATCAAGGGATAGAGTGGCTGTGTTCATGACCTTCATTGATAACCTTCAAAAGGATGAAGACCCTGCCACTGATATTGAAGAGAAAGCTGATTCGGAGGGGAATGGTTCTGATGCCTAAGATTTGTCTCATGAAAACTGCTGCTGCTGCTCTCTTTTTGTCTCATGAATTCTGTTTATTTTGTTACTATTGAACTGTTTTTACCTTGGATGAATGTAATAACTCTAAATACTGCTGCACTTTTGTTAGTTTGGTTAGACCTTTGGACTGCTATCTAACCTTTTTTTTCTTGCAGGATTTGTATTGATGTTTTTGTTGATCATGCTTATTATTCGCCCTTGATGACAAAAGGGGAGTAATAGCACTAAGATAATAGGATGGTAAATGTGTCCTAGAAATTTTTTTGGCAATGCTGCAGCTACTAGTACTTCTTTTGGGATCTTTGTCCAATTGCTGCATTAAAACTTGATTTCACATGCTGAATCCTTTTGCTGCTGATATTAGCTTGATGTTGCTTATTTGATATCCTTTAGCCAAGATAAATGTATGTAGCTCTTTATTGTGCTCTCTTTAAGAACAATGAAAAACAGGAACAAAGAGAAAAGCACAAATCCAGGGGGAGCTAATCCTGAAAAGGAAAGGGGGAGCAACATAAAAGCAAATGACAAAAATCAAAGGGAGTTTCTAAACCTTACTCAAACTCATTTCCTTTTTGACCATTGCTTAAATCATGTTTGTCATCAAGGGGGAGATTGTTGAGTTAAGAAATTAACTAAATTAATTAGTGATGACAAACATTATTTTTGGGCAAAATAAATAATTAGTGTTGATTAATTATAATTACTTATTACTAATTATTTATTGTTGCAGGCCAAAATTCAATAAAACAAAGGCATAGATTCAACCCCCCTTCTCTGAGTTCAAACAGAACCAAAATTAAAAGTTTGTTTAAAAGGGATCATAACAGCAACTAAAACAAAGGCATAGATTCAACCCCCATTCTCTAAGCCTACCATAATCTTCAAGTTATCTACTAATTTATTTAAATTATAACTATATTTGAATAAAA
>NC_029793.2:83107680-83115700 GCF_000816755.2 Arachis ipaensis | reverse complement strand
TTAGAAACATATTTTTAATTATCTCAATTATTTTTTAAAATATAATATTTTATTTATATTTATTTACAGAAGTTAAATCATTATGGAACAAGCCTTCTATCCCAGATTAAACTGAGATTTTTCCACACACAAAAATAGAAACATAATAAAAACATAATCCATTTGCTAAGGAGAAATAATCATTCATAACAAAACAGAAGACATTGCTAGGTACTGTACAGATAAGAGAAACATAAACAACACACTTGAACAAAAGAAATTGTTAAATAGCAATGTTTATTAAAATGTAAACATTTTCAAGAAGATTCTCACCTCGTAATTAGTCAGGCAGTACACACACGAGACATTGGACACATCCTCGACAACACCCATAACGCTACCGGTAGGGCAACTAGTAGACCGACAAACCACAGGTTGTTCAGGATTTGAAAGTTTCTTCGGCACCCACCACTACTCAAACAATTCCCTTAAGACCTGTCTGCACCTTTCGACTGCTCCAGAAGCACATATAACTTCAAAAAATTCAACTCCACTTCTGTACTTTATCTTCGTTATTACATAGTAGCGGCATGCCACACACGTAACCGGCTTCAACGTTGCCTTCTGTTGTAGCCCTAGCCAGCTGCTCTATTCCAAGGTCACGGTGGCCAATCGAAAAATATTGCATCAATCCATGTCAGAATAAAGCATCTGGATTTTTCGCTTCCACGTAGCGATCAATAAACCTTCTTTTAGGCCGGTCAAAGTGATATGAAGAGGACACTAGCAGCAGATACAACATCGTCGCATACTTGTAGACAATAACGAACATCGCTACATCCAAAAACACCTTGCAAGTTACCTGCATGTAAAACGGTTTCTGAATCGAATTCGATGCGACCTTCGTGGCAATCTTCACCAATGTCACAAGAAAGAAGATTAAACAGATATTCGACTCAACAACTACATTCCTTTTCTTTCTATCCTTCTTGGATATTCCAACAATTTACAAAAAGGCTGGGTTATTAGAGAATATCAAGTAATGACCACAATGCATCCTGTTTGTTATTATTATATTTTTTTATTTTAATACACTGACATTAGGATTCAGTACCTCATATGTTTCTTTACTGATGCTTTTAGATAAGACCAAATAACAAGAGAAAAGAATATTATAATATTATAACTTTTAGCATCGCGTAATATTACATTATATAAAGAGTAACATTTCCTATTAAATTGTTTCTATGAATAGAGAATACAAAGGGAATGGTTTAAACAAATTTACTGTACTTCTCTCTAAGGTTAGAATAATATAATATGTAATACGGACTTTATAATAACAATAATAATTATAGCATATTGTACGAATATAATAATCCATTAATACATATATTCAAGTTCATTATTCAACTTTTCTAGTAATTTTATACAACATGATATTCTGATTTTTCTTTTCTTCTTTTTTGTTCAGAAAAGTGAGGATTTTCTTTCTTTTCTTTTTTTTTTTGATAAGGAAAAGTCAGAATATCTTTTCTTATTCATATACTAGAAGGGACCATATTTCAGGATTGGTCTATTTTTTACATTATTAATAACCCAATCCATAAGCTCAACATCCGTTTTAGAAAAATATAAAGCTCCATTACTTTTCTCTCATAGGTATTGACTGCAACCAAGCCCAACCCAACTATGTGCCAATATGACCCGCCCGACCCTTTCCTTTGTCACTCTCGCCAAGCTTCTCTGTGCCACTTCGACACTTCTTCTCTGATCCTCTCTGGCCAATCTAATCCTCGGCTTGAATCACCACTCCTTGTCATCCATGGGGATCGAGTCCGGTTCCGGTGATAACACTAACGTTTCGTCATTCTCGGAACGCAAGCATCGTGGCAGATTCGCGATTCAACGAATAGGCAATTTTTGCACCGCAATTCTGTGCGGAGTAACTTCGTGCAACTCGAACAGCATAAACGGCATGATAGCAAGTGGCAGAAACGTAAACTCGTGCGTTTCTTCTTTGCGACAAATGACGTCCACAAGCCCAACTTCATTGTTATTTGAGTAAAGTACCAACTTGATTCTGTCCATTTTCCAAAATAACAAGACGATCCTTGACTAAAAACACGTTCTATTACGATTACTAGGGATTTATTTATCCTTATTATTCTTTAAATAATATTTTTAATTATATTTTTATTCATTATATTAATATTTTTTTTAATAAAAAAGTACAAACTAATTAATAAATTATTCAAATTTAAAAATATCATTTATTATGAATAAATTTAAATAATTTATTAATTAGTTTATACTTATTTATTAAAAAAGAATATTAATATAATGAATAAAAAAATAATTAAAAAATATTGTTTAGAGAATAATACAGACAAATAAACCCCTAACCAATTTAAATTTAGAGACAACTAGGTCCTTGTCCATTTTTTAACCTGACACGTCAGCAATTTTCATCGAATTTTTGCCGAAAAACTAACAGAAGGACCAGGTTGGCAAACGGAGTACAGGGTCAGGGACGTAATGGAACGTGCTTTTGGTTAAGGGTCGTCTTGTCATTTTGGGAAATGGACAGGGATCGGGTTGGTACTTTACTCTTGTCATTTTGTTAACATAAAACGAAATGCTTAACTCTAATTAATTTAAACTTACAAATTTATAAATTTTTTCTATATAAACCCAAAGACATTTCAGATCTAACAACAATAACCAACAACAAATTAAATTTTCTAAAGTAACCTCTTTGACACAAAAGTTGGAAAAAGCATTCATTAACCAATCAAAACAAACAACTTTCAGGGTGATCTCCACCGTTGGATTAAAAAACAAAACAAATCCAACGGCTCTCATTAAAAGTGCGCACTGGTCAGCGAAAGTGAAGTCTTATGCTTACCGGTTAGCCAAAAATGTTCGGCTCACCAAAACCGCGACCTTGAATGACACCTCAAGTTTCATATTGCCTGGCTGCTAAAGGAAGAGAGTGTATATAATGCTTTCTAACACAAGAAAAGGCACTTGCTTGATGATGCAAGGAGGTGGCGTTTGGGGACTTTGCTGCTGGAAACCTTTTAAAAGGCTATGGTACTCCTCCTATGATCTAGCTTGCTGCTGTTCCAGCCGTGGAGATGCGCAGATGGCATTGACCCATCGGGTCAACAGGTTCGGTTTTGCACCGGTTTGACCAGTTTTCTACCGGTCAATTGCCAAAATGGTTAAAAATTGAAAATGGACTAGCACAAGTATAAGTTCATTGGTTTTCTTATCGAATTGGTCAGTCCAATCCGAGTATAATAACTGTGCTAGAAGTGCACGTCTGGTCATATTACCTAGATTGAGTTAAACAGAGGAGCTTATGCATTTTATTAGCTTGAATGCTAGAATAGCCTCCTAGTTTGTTTTCTTCCCTTTTGGGACCTCTTGTCACCAAAAAAACATTATATCTCTTTCTCTTTGCAGATGCAAAACCATATACTTTTCTCTTACCAATTATATTTTTTTTATCTTTATATTTTTCTTACCTAACTCACCTCCACCAATGTTGTACCACACAAATCACCTCGTCCTATTTTAGAGTATCTCTCATCTTATTTACAATTTTCATCTTTACTTATGTGAGGTGACAGAGAATCCTCTGATTGTTTTAGTTTCCATATAGTAGGAGAAGAACTGTTCAATGTTCTGTATAGAAACAACCTTAATCCTAGAATTATTCATGACATAAACATATTAGAATAGATGCAAAGAGGAAGAATATGCCATGAAGTTAGTTTTTACTTTAAGCAACAGATAACAGACACCATAAAAGCAAAAAGGATTGTCATTAAATCAGCAGGTAATATGAGTGAACTATTTTGATAGTAATTATTGGGAACCTTGTAGGATAACTATAATCAGATATAAAACAGCGGATATTTTAAATTAAGATAAAGAGCGGGTAATTTTTTTTATCATTTAAAAAAATTGAATTATACATCAAAATTAATATGAAGCTGAATTTCTTTGACTAATGTGAAAATATATAACATTAATCCCAAGTATTAGTCTATTACTGCTAGTACAAGCCCAAGTCAAAGTCAACTAATAGATTAAGATTTAACTCTGGAAAAAGACGGTAAACATAGATAAAATAGAAATGACTCCTAAGGTTGAGAATAGTTGACTATAATAATTGCACATAATTCTATTATGTTCTGCAATACTCCGGTTTGTGTTATCTTGACTTATAATAAGAGCGCAGAGCTAGAAATAGTTAATACCTTGAAAGGCTTTTGGCTTGTCAAACTGATCGCCTGACATGATCCCTTGGTGGGTTAGTCTTGGCAACATCCACTACTATCATCCATCCATTAATAATCTGTAGCAAAATGAAATCATCAAAGATCACCTAACTTTTGTTATCTTATATTTTCAAATCCAAGATTCTTTTCATTTTCCATGACAACCAGGACAAAGATACCACCACAAAATAAAAAATAGAGAACAGGGAAGAATGTACCTGGCCATTCATCTCTTTCAATGCTGCGCTTGCAGCCTCCTCTGTGCTGTACTCAACAAATGCATAACCCTTGGACCTTTTCGAAATTTTATCCATAATGATTTTGACTGTCAAGCATAACTATTTATTAGTAAAGGCAGAGGCAAGTTTGCATAACTATTTATTAGTAAAGGCAGAGGCAAGTTTGCTTTGGTCTTGAGATACTAAATATTAATGAGTAAATTATGCAATATGTGAAAGATGAGCTACCTTCAACAAGATCACCAAAGCCTTCAAATGCTGCACGTAAGGTTTTCTCAGATGTATAAAACGATAGCCCTGTTTAAGAGAAAAATGTTGTAATATTAAAATAAATTGTCAAGTGGTATCATATCTTTCGAGAACCAAGAATGCTCTCCTTAAGATAAAATTGTGTTGTCCCACACAATAAAATGTAGGTACATGGTATGGAAATGAAACTCAACATGATAGCCACAATAGAGCAATTAATACTTTCTTAATACAATGAACAATTTCTCAAGGAAAAAAAAAACAATTTTCTTTGACTAATATTTTTTTCATGTTCATTAACTTAAATATTTTTGAAAGGAAAGGCAGTTCTCATTTTTTTTAGTTGAAAAATCAGCATATAAGATATAACATACACAGGGACAGAACAGAAGATCGATTTATATCAAGAGTCAGTCTTGTGAGTACCTGTCACAAAAAGCTTTTTCGTTCGCAGGGGAGCTGCCTGACTTGTTTCCAAAGATTTTTGCACACTCAAACTGTTTTCTAAGTTATTACCTGAGAAAACCATGAATTAGGTATTTGAACACAATCTCATAGAAAGAAAATTATAAATTATCAACCTAAACCAGAAATTTTACACCAAATGTTAACTCAGCAAAATTTTTTTATGACCTATAAATGAAACTCACCTGCGCATTTCAAGTTTTGTATACTGTTTATCTAAAAAAAATACAACCTATATTAAATTAAACGGAATGGAAACAATATGATTTTTTCCTTGCATTTAGAAGGATTTTCAAGGCAATCAAGAATCAAGTATCACGTGGGCTAAAGACCAAGGATCTTCAAATGCACATAAAAGAAACTATCACAAAAATTATTGGAAAGATCGCTAACCTTCATAATCCTTATTTGCTGACTCAAAATTATTATCTGGTTGAACTGATAAGACACCAGGCACACCTGGGCCACAAAAGAACACTTAATGTGGAAATTTATACTTCTACACAAAATGACAGAATTTTAAGCATAAAAGTGCTAACCAGCTAACTCCTGTGCACAGTCGTCATCAAGTTCACAGCAAAAACCAAATATTTTTTTCCAGGAAACATGATATATGCACATCTGAGCATCCTTTTCGCTACATAGGGCAGACATTACTGTCATCTAACTTTAGGTAAAAAGAAAAGGGTGATAAAAATTAATGCAAAAGAAGTACGTTGTTCTTACTTTCCCATCACCTTGGTCAATATTTGAACAAAATAATCGACAATCTGAGCCTTTGTAACAATCCCAACAGCAGGTTTATCAATTCTAACAAGCCAATGCTTTGAATTCTCAAGAAAGAATAACATGTTAGTTTCAAATTGTAGTTTTGAATTCGATAGCAGACCTTCTTGACCACTTGATAGACTATAGTCCTTTTCCGAAGAACTGAAATCCGGATCAGGCCTAACCAACAAGACCCCCGGTAAACCTAAAAACATATCGGCACAATAACAGAAAAGTTACTTCAAGAATAATAGTATAATACCAATGGTAATTGCCAATTGTGCAATACTATACCACAGACTAAACTTCAAACATCTAAGATGCATTGTATTAATAAGAAAAGCAAGAACTTACTTGTGAGTTGGGAGGTTATTTGTGGATCAATGTCACAACAGAAACCAAAGTGTGTATCGCAGGAAGCATCATATATACACATTTGAGCATCTCTCTCACTGTTTCAAACAAAAATTATAGTAATTTTCAGCTCAACTTAAAAACAAAAAGAGAACGAGCATGAAAAAGGAGGCAAAACCTGGCAAGGACTTTGTGTAGAGTGTTGGCGTAATAATTGATGAGTTGTGACTTGGAGGTGACACCATGAGGTGGAGGCTCCATGAGTACCATCCAGTAGCGGTTCTTCTGTGTGGCAGAAGGGTATAGTGTTGCTGTTGCTGCTATACTTCTTGAAGATGAAGAAGAAAATGAATAAAGATTGCAATGTTTGCTCCTATTATTGGGTAGTGAAAGGCCCTGAATTTCGGTTGTTGTTACGTTTGGTTTCAGAAAGGAAAATGTATGAAATTTAGTGAATGTGACACAAAAAGGCATAACTTCCATCTTTTTTTTCTTTTGGGTAAGAAAAAGGGCTAACACCCGAAACTAGAGGTGTATGCGGTGTAGTTTGGTTTGGTTTGGTTTGATTTTTCGGTTTTTAAACTGTTTCACCTTCTGAACCACCAATGTTCTCACTTGTCCTGTGATCAATCAAACTGCAGAAATATAAAGGAAAAAAAATTAGAACCAAATATTCAGAACAAGAACAAATCAGAACAGAATCAAAATCCTACCAAATACAATTACTAAATAAAATATATTTTTACATGAAATATTCAAACATAAAATTACCTCTACTTTTTTTAAAAATCTTTTAAAAAAAATATTATATTTTTGTAGAAGCTCACCCACAAAAGTGCCAAAAAAATCAGTTCAGAACAAATAAAAATTTAGAAATCAGTTCATAACCAAATAAAAAATTAGAACCAAATAATTAGAAACAAGAACAAATAACCATAACCAAAAAATCAGAACCAGGAACATATAATCATAACCAAAAATTAGATAAAAAAAAACCTAGTTCAGAACCAAATAAAATTCAGTTCAGCAGCAACCCAGGAATACAAATTCTGTTCATCAGCATTCAGCAACTCCATAAATAAAAAATCAACACAAGCTAGTTTTAATTTTGTTCAAATTGAAAAGATAAAATTAGAAAGTAAAAACAAATAAAATTACCTGAGGCATCTCCATTCTAGAGACTCGGAGAGCGTGGAGGAAGGTGTGGAGGATGATGGCAGCAGCGGACTCTGGAAGGCGTCCACGCTGCGAAATGCAGAGAAGGCGACAGCAAGGAAACGGTGGCTACCGAGGAAGGCGACGGAGGCGGCGGCTATGGAACCGAGGAAGGTGAGAAGGCCACGGCACTGCGACTGTTGCTGTGTCGCGAGGGCTGAATGGGATGCCAGTGTTGTTGTGTCGCTGTGACTCTGTCCGCCGGCTAAGAGTGGAGGGGTCTAGGTGCTATGACTGAGGAGAGTGGAGAGCTCTGTCACATTGTTGGTGGCGCTGGACTGCTGGATTGCGTGTGACTCTGGTATGTTAAAACATAAAATGTTAGTGATAGGAGTTATTAGTTAATACTCCCAAATTCGGAGGTGGAACTCAATTTCAATTTTCACCCTTACACCTTGTTTGGACTTGAGGAAAAAAATAGAAGGAAAGAAATTAAAAAAAAAAAATTGTTTAGATGAA
>NC_029793.2:83096203-83107674 GCF_000816755.2 Arachis ipaensis | reverse complement strand
TATTTTTTGGTGAAAATATTTTTGTAGGTCTCACTATTTTTTTTCTCATCTAAACAACAAAAAATTTATTTTTTCACTTATTTTTTTTATTTTCTTTTCCTTCAAATTCTCTCAATTCAAATAATGTATTAAAATTTCAATAAATTTAAATTGGATCTCAAAATTTATAATTGTAACTCGTATTAATTTTTGAACTGATTTTAATTAGTCATGTATTATTTTGATAATTTACTTCAATTTGAATTTTAAAGCTCTCAAAAGTTTGAGTACTGTTTTAGAGCTCTAAATTTTTTAAATTGAATTTGTTATTGCAGTTTTTGTAGGAATATTAGAGAGCTAGTCAAGCTTCTAAAAAATTTGGTAACTCTCAGTCATATAGAATTTAGATAAGAAGTCCAAATCTTAGTCACGTGCAAAATTAACACACTATTCAAAGAAATTAGTTAAGAGGCTAACGCGAATTATTATTGTAAATTTTGGAGTACGAATTGAGTCAATTATAATTTTAGGAGTCAATTTGAGTTAAATCTCAAATTTCAAGAACCAAATTGAATATTAGGTCGAGAACCATTAGGATTAAAGATATTTTTGAGATTTTATTCATATTTTCAGTTTGATTTAGTTTGGCTTAGTTTAGGTTTTTCATTTTAAAACCAAAAATTAAATCAAACTATAACACAATTACAAAATTTTGATTTTTCGATTTTTAGGCTTTTCATCTTTTATTTGATGGGAAGTTCTACTTTGATGACGCCGAATTTGTCCTCCGGTGATGACAACCACACGAACGCCTCCCTCCAACGACACGTGGTACATAAGTTGGGTTTAAGACGTGACAGACTAAATATGACATCTATGGGAAGCGTGCAGGTCTTGTCAGCAAAAATTAATTAACGCTGCATTAGCTTTATAAGTTAAGATCACATTCGTTTGGGCTTTTTGTGGTGGATCCCGGTGGATTATGCCATAAAAAATGAACCAACAAAGACTTGTAGGATAATTTGCTCTAGACCCTTCTGTCAGATGTTGATGAAGAACGTTGTAGCAGATCTCGTTTTGCATAGTCCAAAAAAAAAGGCTTGTATTATTTTCTTTGTGGAATAATGCAACCCTAAGTCTCCTTTTGCTTTCCAATTTAGTTGCTCTGTGGCTCCTGATAAACGGAAGAAATATTACGTATAAATCCGCACGGGAGATATAAACTGTAGTAGCCTGCCACCGAAGTTATGGATGCATATCATTTTGATCGGTCGTGGATTTATTGAGGTTCGGTTTTGTCAAGCCCCCTTCATCAAGAGTGGAAGTTGGTGGCACTGAAAGCAGCAAAAATTGTTTGCCCTTTACAAATTATAAAAATGTTAGTGCCAATTAATTCATTTTATTCCTTTTAATCTGTATAGCAATATATATATAAGGTACAATTGTGTAATCCTGTTTAAGCTGATGGTTTGCACTGAGAAGAGTACAACAAACACCGATTAGTGAATTGGTTTTTAAGCTAAGCATTTTTTATATGAAAGCAGTATTCCTTTAGGATGAGCAAATTATCTGAAAGTAGTTTTAAGATAGGTATTTTCTCTAAGCATGAAGGTTATTGTGAATATGCATTTTTGTTAATTATGTTATGCCTGTATGTTTGCAAGATGAATGTAAGGACAAAGGGGGACATACCCCCTGACTTTGAGCGTATGAATGGTGATCCAAATGGGACTGAATAGGTTGACGGAATAGGGTCGAACTTTCATGATGTTTGAGGTCTATCCCTGGAGGATATACTCTAAATGGCATGGCGTAGTTTGGAGTCTGCTTATGAGTTCTACCGATCGTATGGAAAATGTCATGAGTTTGGTGTATGGAAGGGTGACGCTCGTAAGAACAGTAATGGGGAGTTTGTACGATACAGGTTTTTTTGCAATAGGCAAGGACTTAGAGAGAGGAAGCATTATAATAGAGTTGATAGGAGATGGGCTCATAGGGTAGAAACTCGCACAAAGTGCGATGTGAAGCTGTCGCTCTACCTTGAGCAAGACGCACAGCTGTGGAGGGTAAGGAAAGTTATGCTAACTAATGAATCCACATTTGTTGATAAATTTTGGTGAAATTGAGTGGATTTCATCATATAAACCCACATATATTCCCTTAAATAGCATAGTTTTGTGTTCTCTCCCTAAATTGTGCCTAATTGTGAACAAGCTCTTTGGTGCTTAATTCAATCAATTTTTATTCCATTCGATGTCTTGATTTTTTTATGAGTGATTTCAGCTGTATGATGCACGAAAAACTCGTCTCGCAACAAATTTCCTTCAGCAAGTATATCGAATTGTCGTCAAGTAAAAACTCACAATAGAGTGAGGTCGAATCCCACAGAGATTAACGGATTAAGCAATCAATGGTTAATTGATTATCCTAGTTAGACGAATCAAATTGGAGTGATAAGCAACAAGGAAATGTAAATTGGCAGAAAAGTAAAGAAAGCAATAAAGTGCAGAAAAGTAAAATGGCAAGAAAAGTAGATGTAAGAACTAAAAATAAAATAAACATTGGGATCAAGAGATATTGCAATCCTCCGGATCAAGTTCATTCTCATCTCTTCCTCAATCAATGCGTTCATTGATCTCCTTGGCAATCTTAAGTGATCGAATTACAATTCCTTGTAATTCAATCTCTCAAATCTTGATCAATAGCCAATTCCTTGGTCAATTGCTCATGAAAAGAGATGAAGTATGGTCACTGATTATACCACATGCATTTCCCAAATCAAGTGTTGTGAGGATTATAGTCACATATCCATCCAAACCCAATTTGGTCCAGCATGAGAAAGCATTTCTAGCATGATCCCTTCATCCCTCTTTCAAGGTTCAGAAGAGATCCAAGTATGAATAGTTTCTTTTCCAAGATAACTACCCAATTGGATGAAGATCGAAAGCTTTCAAGTAAAATCAAGAAAAAAGAAAGAAGATGAAGAATAAGAACTACACTTAATCCATTTAATCACAATAGAGCTCTCTAACCTAATGTAAAGAGTTAGTTGATCATTGCTCTACAAAAATAGAAAAGAAAGAAAGTGTAGAAAAGTAAATATGAAGATTCAAACTGAAATTAAAAATTCAACATTCATAAATAAAAATTACAACTAAAAGAAAGAGATGGAAAAGTGTGTGAGGGGAGGGAGTCCGAAGACCCCTCTTCAATCCCCCATTCCAGAATTATTTTCAACGTAAAGACTAAGGCCTTTATATAGGCTCTCCTAAATTACAAAATGAAATTAAAAGTAAATTACAATTAAATGAAAATTCCTAATCTAGATGCTTCTTGTGGTCTTGATTGGTTGACAATTGTGGGCTTGCTTGCTTGAGCTTTGAAGTGGACTTGAGAGAGAAGTAAGTCAAGTTGAGGTCCAGGTGCTAAAGTTAGTGCTAAAGTTAGCCACACTAACGCTACAAGTGTGGCGTTAGTGCTAAAGTTATTGTGGCTAACGTTGCACTTGCTGCCCAGTTGGTGTTTTTGGGGCTTAAAAGATGCCTTTTGTTTGTACTCCAATTTCATGCCCACTATAGAGTATTATATATCGTTGGAAAGCTCTGAATGTCAGCTTTCTAATGCAACTGAAATCACCTCAATTGGACCTCTGTAGCTCAAGTTATACTCCTTTGAAGTGGACATGGTCGCTGGCATAGTTGCTAGCGTTATTGGAAAACTTGAGTGCCAATAACGCTAGCGATCAAGGCTTCATTATTCCCAGTTTCTGGAGCTCAAACTTAGTGTCCACCCCATACTATTATATATTGTTGGAAAGCCCTGGATGTCTACTTTCCAATGCCTTTGAAAGCGCATCATTTGGATCTCTACAACTCGAGTTACACTTCTTGGAAGGTGAAGAGGTCAGCTGGCCTTACTACAGGTTGATACCATGTTCATCTTTGCACTTTCGGGGCAGGTTTTCTCCCTCAAATTTAGTGTCCACCATGTAGTGCCATATATGCTTGGAAAGCTCTGGAATCCTACTTTCCAATGCCACTGGAATCACCTCATTTGGAGTTTTGTGGCTCAAGTTATTCTTATTTGAAGAAGGCATGGTCAGGCTGCCAGGTGAGACTTTTGCCCACGTTAACTACCACGTTAATCTAGTTAACGTGGAAGCTAACGTGGGTCTTTTTGTTTTGCCAACATTAGTGGAGATTACCTTTTCTACTAAAGTTGGCATCTCCCTTTCCTTCCATGTTAGTTCCCATGTTAATCTAACTAACGTGGAGACTAATGTAGGTCTTCTAGCCTTCGTAAACGTTAGTGGCACTCTCTTTTTCCACTAACGTTGGCATGTACCCCTTTCGCAAGCGTTATTGGGGCTCACCTTCCCCATTAACGTTGCTTGGTGCCTTTTGTCCCTTCGTTAGAGTTCACGTTAGTGTAGCTAACGTGACTCTTAACGTGGGTCTTCCTTGCTATCGTTCCATGCTCTCCTTCTTCAAAGTTAATGCCACTAACTTTTCTCATTAACGTTGGGGCTTTCTTTCCTTCCACGTTAGTGCCCACGTTAGCTACTAACGTGGCTCTTCTCTTCTTCTTTTGGCCTGAAATCAATCAAACAAAGTGCATCAAAGTCTTGCTCTTAATCATGGGATCATGCATCATCCAATTTATCATATAATTCATGCAAAATTCTCATGAAATCATGTAAAATGCACAATGTATGCTTGAATCAAGATGTAAGTGAATATCTACCCAAACTAGCTTATTTCCTAAGAAAATGCATGAAACTACCTTAAAAACAGTAAAGAAAATGTCAGTGAAACTGGCCAAAATGCCCTGGCATCACAACACCAAACTTAAAGCTTGCTTGTCCCTAAGCAAGTACTGGAACAAGAGAATGATGAATGGAATGCTAAGAGAAATGAGTCATTCTTGTGGAGGTCATGTCCCTGGTTTTATGGTGGTTTCATGCATAGCAACTTAGATTCATTCCTTTACTGGCTTTCAGACCTTTATCATGTTCTAGAATACTCACTCTGCTTGCATCCTATGAGACTTTTATTCATTGATCCCTTTTGTTTTTTGTCAATTCAGGGATTATTTGTGTTCTTAGGCTAAGTGCTCTGTAAGGGGGAAACTCTTTAAAATAAGCTTTCAGCCAACACTCCCGAACCAGTTGGTTCAAGGTGCTAGGTGTTGAAACACCCCTACGGACTTACTTCCTCAAGTCTCTCCCCCATACATACACACCACAGGCATATAGTTTATTTATTTTCTTTTCTTGAGACCTTGGTGTCCAGCACCTCTTTGGGTTACTAAATGCTCTGTAGTGAAGGTTACTCTTGATAGTGGACTTTTAGCTGATAATCCCGAGTTAGTTAACCCAAGTTACCAAGTGATAAGGCACCTCTAAGAGCTTATTCATCCAAGTAAATCCCTCACACAGGAGCACCACCAACACATGCCTTAAGATTAAGACCATTGATGCCCAGCCTTATTACTTACTCTTTTTCTTTTATATTTTAACTTTGATTGTTCTTTCCTTTTTTCTTATTAAGATCTTATTATTTAGCTAGTCTCATGAGGTGTGTTCAAAGCATATGATTCAGGACAGATAGTTGTCTTCCCACCTTGTGGTTGAACCAACTTAGCTAACTTATGACCATACCACAAACTCAGGAACTTACTCCATAGTATGAACTCTACCCTGGTCTTTTATAAAATACTCATTCTCTTTTTATTTGATTCAAAAGGGACACGCATACTAGTAAGCAAAGTAAGGATGCAGTAATGACATTCAGACTAGAAAACACAGCCTTAATCAATAAAAAGTTTAAAAGACAGAATTGACATGCTTATTCACAAGGAGAAAGCACACATACATACAAAGAACATAGAAGACAATCATGCAAATTAAAGTGCTGGAAATAAGTAAGAGGAGAAAGGAACTTTACCACCTTGTATTTTATCTTCATTGTTGTTGCCCTTTTCCTCCTATTCTTTCCCTTCCCACACCAGACATAGAATGATTGCTTATACTCAAGCAACAATTAAAACAGTGGTGACGGGGTCCATGATAGATCATGAATGTCTTAGAATGAAGTGTGAGTATGCATGTGTTTCAGCAAGCAAGGTTAAGGATACAATAAAGACACAAGAGATACAAACAGAGACATTTTGATTGCATTAATAAGTGGTGTTGGCATGGTACTTTGCATGAAAGTTAAGTGGCAACACCAAACTTAGTGTGCCACTGTCAATCTAGAATGTTGCAAGTACCCAGTGAAGATTGAAATGCAAATTGTTGCATGGCAACACCAAACTTAGAGTGCAATCATATGCCAAATTATTGAAAGTAAACTAAGCAAAGCAAGGAAATGTTACCTACGGTTGGGTTGCCTCCCAACAAGCGCTTTTAATGTCATTAGCTTGACATGTTGTTCACGACTTTCTTCCTCTTCTTCCAGTTTGTTAAGAGGAATGACCTCAAGAGGAAAGAGGAGCCAGTTAATGCCCCTTGTTTTGAGTGCCTCTCCCCAGCAAGCCTTCTTCTGTTGTTAGCTTGAGTGAACTTGCTTGTTGGGGTAGGGGTGGGATGGATTTTGGTTGACCTTTTCTTCTTCATGAATATTGTCCTTCTTTTCTTGGTCACCATCCTTTTGTTAGTGTTCATGTTGATTGCCTTTACCACCTTGATTTCAGGATTTGGGTATTGTATGATGGGTAGAGCATCCTCTTCATCAAAAACTTCTTGAATTGGTGGTTCAATGAACTCACCCTCTATGCAACTCTCTGTTTCCTTGGAGTGTGAACTCCCTTGATTGACTTCATCCCTTATTCTTGACCTTTGAATGAACTCCTCTGTTTCTGGAGAGAGTGAAGTGGTCTCTCTTTGTGATCTCAACTCTTCAATGAATTGTTCTTCAGAATAGAATTGTGCATTCTCCCTCAATTTTTCTTCATGGTCCCTTTTTGCTATTTTCTCCTCTTCGATTGTTTTTATTATTTCTTCAAGGAGGAGTTCTATCCTAGTGAGTCTCTCCTCTATTCTACTTTTTTTGAGTTCTTCAATGATGAGTTCCATCCTAGCAAGTTTATCTAAAAGAGATTGGGTAGGTTGTAATGGTTGGGCGGGGTTGGCTTGTGAATGGCATTGGTTGTTTTGTGATTGTGTGTTTTGAAAGTGGTATGACTCTTGTGGGTAGTGGATTGAGTTTTGTGGATGGTAAAATGAATTGTATGGATTTGGGATAGACTTTTGTGCTGAGGCATACTCAAATGATGAAGAATTTAGGCATGTAAAACTTGGAGGTGAGATTGTATAATTGAGAGGTGATGGCTCTTGATGACTGGGGTATGAATGAGTGAAATCTCTTTGATTTTGATCTTTCCAGCCACAACTTGAGTAGTGATCAATTTCACCAAAATATGGACCATTTTGTGGCTCTGGAAAGTATCCCATTTCATGTTCTTGATACTCCCACCCACCATGAGCATAGTAAAGTGAATCATTCTGTGGTGGTGGAGAGTTTCCCATGAAATATGATTGACTAAAATATGATGGATGCTCCTTTCTTTCCTGCAGAAAGCTCTGTCTCAAACAATAATCACCAAAAGAAATTGAAATCTCCATTGTCACAGATGAGGAAATTCCCAGTGAGGCAATATCACAAACAGTTAGTTAGCAAAAGAAAATAAAGAAGAAAAAGAAAATAAAGACAAAAGAAAAGTGTCTAATTTAGTAAATCAATCAACCGGTAGTTTGTTAATCACAATTAATCCCCGGCAACGGCGCCATAAACTTGATGCACGGAAAACTTGTCTCGCAACAAATTTCCTTCGGCAAGTATACCGAATTGTCGTCAAGTAAAAACTCACAATAGAGTGAGGTCGAATCCCACAGAGATTAACGGATTAAGCAATCAATGGTTAATTGATTATCCTAGTTAGACGAATCAAATTGGAGTGATAAGCAACAAGGAAATGTAAATTGGCAGAAAAGTAAAGAAAGCAATAAAGTGCAGAAAAGTAAAATGGCAAGAAAAGTAGATGTAAGAACTAAAAATAAAATGAACATTGGGATCAAGAGATATTGCAATCCTCCAGATCAAGTTCATTCTCATCTCTTCCTCAATCAATGCGTTCATTGATCTCCTTGGCAATTTTAAGTGATCGAATTACAATTCCTTGTAATTCAATCTCTCAAATCTTGATCAATAGCCAATTCCTTGGTCAATTGCTCATGAGAAGAGATGAAGTATGGTCACTGATTATACCACATGCATTTCCCAAATCAAGTGTTGTGAGGATTATAGTCACATATCCATCCAAACCCAATTTGGTCCAGCATGAGAAAGCATTTCTAGCATGATCCCTTCATCCCTCTTTCAAGGTTCAGAAGAGATCCAAGTATGAATAGTTTCTTTTCCAAGATAACTACCCAATTGGATGAAGATCGAAAGCTTACAAGTAAAATCAAGAAAAAAGAAAGAAGAAGAAGAATAATAACTACACTTAATCCATTTAATCACAATAGAGCTCTCTAACCCAATGTAAAGAGTTAGTTGATCATTGCTCTACAAAAATAGAAAAGAAAGAAAGTGCAGAAAAGTAAATATGAAGATTCAAACTGAAATTGAAAATTCAACATTCCAGAATTATTTTCAATGTAAAGACTAAGGCCTTTATATAGGCTCTCCTAAATTACAAAATGAAATTAAAAGCAAATTACAATTAAATGAAAATTCCTATTCTAGATGCTTCTTGTGGTCTTGATTGGTTGACAATTGTGGGCTTGCTTGCTTGAGCATTGAAGTGGACTTGAGAGAGAAGTGAGTCAAGTTGAGGTCCAGGTGCTAAAGTTAGTGCTAAAGTTAGCCACACTAACACTACAAGTGTGGCGTTAGTGCTAAAGTTATTGTGGCTAACGTTGCACTTGCTGCCCAGTTGGTGTTTTTAGGGCTTAAAAGATGTCTCTTGTTTGTGCTCCAATTTCATGCCCACTATAGAGTATTATATATCGTTGGAAAGCTCTGAATGTCAGCTTTCTAACACAACTAAAATCACCTCAATTGGACCTTTGTAGCTCAAGTTATGTTCCTTTGAAGTGGACAGGGTCGCTGGCATAGTTGCTAGCGTTACTGGAAAACTTGAGTGCCAATAACGCTAGCGATTAGGGCTTCATTATTGCCAGTTTCTGGAGCTCAAACTTAGTGCCCACCCCATACTATTATATATTTTTGGAAAGCCCTGGATGTCTACTTTCCAATGCCTTTAGAAGCGCATCATTTGGAGCTCCACAACTCGAGTTACACTTCTTGGAAGATGAAGAGGTCAGCTGGCCTTACTACAGGTTGATACCATGTTCATCTTTGCACTTTCGGGGCAGGTTTTCTCCCTCAAATTTAGTGTCCACCATGTAGTGCCATATATGCTTGGAAAGCTCTGGAATCCTACTTTCCAATGCCACTGGAATCACCTCATTTGGAGTTTTGTGGCTCAAGTTATTCTTGTTTGAAAAAGGCATGGTCAGGCTGCCAGGTGGGACTTTTGCCCACGTTAACTACCACGTTAATCTAGTTAACGTGGAAGCTAACGTGGGTCTTTTTGTTTCGCCAACGTTAGTGGAGATTACCTTTTCCACTAACGTTGGCATCTCCCTTTTCTTCCACGTTAGTTCCCACGTTAATCTAACTAACGTGGAGACTAATGTGGGTCTTCTAGCCTTCGCAAACGTTAGTGGCACTCTCTTTTTCCACTAACGTTGGCATGTACCCCTTTCGCAAGCGTTATTGGGGCTCACCTTCCCCATTAACGTTGCTTGGTGCCTTTTGTCCCTTCGTTAGAGTTCACGTTAGTGTAGCTAATGTGACTCTTAACGTGGGTCTTCCTTGCTATCGTTCCATGCTCTCCTTCTTCAAAGTTAATGCCACTAACTTTTCTCATTAACGTTGGGGCTTTCCTTCCTTCCATGCTAGTGCCCACGTTAGCCACTAACGTGGCTCTTCTTTTCTTCTTTTGGCCTGAAATCAATCAAACAAAGTGCATCAAAGTCTTGCTCTTAATCATGGGATCATGCATCATCTAATTTATCATATAATTCATGCAAAATTCTCATGAAATCATGTAAAGTACACAATGTATGCTTGAATCAAGATGTAAGTGAATATCTACCCAAAACTAGCTTATTTCTTAAGAAAATGCATGAAACTACCTTAAAAATAGTAAAGAAAAGGTCAGTGAAACTGGCCAAAATGCCCTGGCATCAGTATAATAGGTGGGAATGGCTTGATAAGTATGGAAGAAAAGTATACAAGTGGAAAGAGACATGAAGAAACAAAGGAGAAGAGCATTTCAGAGTGTGCATGCACACAACCACTTGTGCATATGCATAAGTACCAGCGCGTGACCTTATTATAAACTCATGTGGCTCGCGTATTGAAGGATTTGGAGGCCCAAATCTGATGGCCTAGAGCTCATATGGAAGGGGCAAACTTGAGGAAACAACACCATACCATTAGGAGTAGTATTAGATATTTTAGGAAGCTTTAAGTTTAGTTTTTCTCTTAGGTTTCGTTGTGCAGCATGTCTATAATAATCAAGTACCAATATTTTTTCTTGTACATCGGGTTATACATCTGCATATACAACATCATACTCAAAAAAGGAAAGGACCCTAAACACAAAATTGAATCCTAGGACGTGTTAACTTAACAGGTAATCAACAACACATACGTTTAGCAAGTGGTTAGCATGCCCCCATATACTTTTCTCGAATGGAGTCCAGTGTGTTTGGGCAGTAGTTGGCCGGATTAAGCACAATTTCCTGTAAACTAACCGAGCATGTTAACAACAACAGCATTTGATTTATATGTAATTATGCAGAGTTAGTAAATAGATGGACAAGCCTTAAATAAAAACACATGGTTGTACCCCCAAATGTGGGCGGCAAGAACCACCTAGGCGCTTCGTTATTGTGGGATAGCATGGACACAACCATGGTCAAGATCTAACGATCAAGAGAGATGTACTAAGTTAAACAGACCTCTTCAATGCAAACACATATTCTTTCGTAATGGAATAATACCAGTATTGTATTCAGTTTCCAACTTACATCATCAACAACCTCCTGTCCAGGAGCCAGTGTGAAAAACGCAACATAGTCCCCTTAGCAACGGTCATTAGCGACCAACAGCTCCCTTTGTGATGGTAGTCCCACCATTAGAATGACCTAAAACATGGGACGGACAATTAACCAATTAACATATTATACAACAATGTCAGTAGTAAAACACATGTCCGTTAAACTGAAGATGGAGAAACATAACACTTGGGAACACAATACTTACTTAGTGTCTAAGTCATTAGAAAATATATACACGGCCACAGCCAGGTTGCTTCCTACAAAATTCATCTCCAAAATGGTGGAAAATATAGGTGGAAATACTGCAATGGATATATTTTCTAATATTACTAGGGGACATGGCAACGCTACAAAATGA